>NC_041214.2:42471244-42490279 GCF_002837175.3 Physeter macrocephalus
CCGGGAGGATCCCACATGCCGCAGAGCGGCTGGGCCCGTGAGCCGTGGCTGCTGAGCCTGCGCATCCGGAGCCTGTGCTCCGCAACGGGAGAGGCCGCAGCAGTGAGAGGCCCACGTACGGCAAAAAAAAAAAAAAAAAAAAAAAAAAATCCAGTGAGAGAGGTATCAAAGGAAAAAAAAAAAAAGCTAAATGGCCATACTAAAATATTCCTAAACAAGAAGGTCTGTTCCAGATAAACTAAAATCTCAATCTGCAGACATAAGGAACTCTGATATTTTAAAGACTTCCTTTGAAAGGAACCCTTTGTTAAAAATTCTTGCCTTGGCAGGTACAGTCTACCCTGTAGAAATACATAATCCAAGAAACTTGAGAGCTATCAAGAAAAGGTTTCCCTGGTGGCACAGTGGTTGAGAATCCGCCTGCCGATGCAGGGGACACGGGTTCGTGCCCTGGTCTGGGAAGATCCCACATGCTGCAGAGCGGCTGGGCCCGTGAGCCATGGCCACTGAGCCTGTGCGTCCAGAGCCTGTGCTCCGCAATGGGGCAAGCCACAACAGTGAGAGGCCCACGTACCACAAAAAAAAAAAAAAAGAAAGAAAGAAAAAAAGGTTTCTCCATGTTGCTGCAAATGGCATTTTTCATTATTTTTAATGGCTGAGTAGTATTCCATTGTATATATGTGCCACATCTTCTTTATCCATTCATCTGTTAATGGACACTTAGGTTGCTTCCATATCTTGGCTATTGTAAATAATGCTGCTAGGAACATTAGGGTGCATGTATCTTTTCAAATTAGTGTTTTCAGTATTTTTAGATATATACCCAGGAGTGGAATTGCTGGGTCATAAAGTAGTTCTGTTTTTAATTTTTTGAGAAATGGCCATACTATTTTCCACAGTGGCAGCACCAATTTACATTCCCACCAACAGGGGATGAGGGTTCCCTTTTCTTCACATCCTCACCAACATTTGTTATTTGTGTGTGTGTGTGTGTGTGTGTTTTGGTGATAGCCATATTTACAGATGTTGGATGATATCTCATTGTGGCTTTGATTTGCATTTCCCTGATGATAGCAACATTGAGAATCTTCTCATGTATGTGTTGAACACATGTATGTCTTCTTTGGAAAAATATTCAGATTTTCAGTCCATATTTAATCAGATTGGTTTTTGATATTGAATTGCATGAGCTGTTTACACATTTTGGATATTAACCCCTCATTGGTCATATCATTTGCAAATATTTTCTCCCATTCAGCAGGTTGTATTTTCGCATTGTCAATGGTTTGCTTTGCTGTCCAAAAGTATATATATATATATATATATATATATATATATATATATATATGTATGGCTATAATTTATGTCAAAGAATGTTCTGCCTATGTTTTCCTCTAGGAATTTTATGGTTTCCAGTCTCATATTTAGGTCATTACCTACTTCAACTTTATTTTTGTATATTGTGTGACAAAATGTTCTAATTTCATTCTTTTGCATGTAACTGTGCAGTTTTCCCAGAACCACTTATTGAAGAGACCTTTTTTCCTCATGTATATTGTTGCCTTCTTTTCCCTAGATTATTTGACCATAAGTGTGTGGGTTTATTTCTGGGCTCTCAATTCTGTTCCACTGGTCTGTGTGTCTGCTGTTATGCCAGTACCATACTGTTTTGATGACTGTAACTTTGTAGTGTAGTCTGAAGTCAGGGAGCATGAAACCTCCAGCTCTGTTCTTTTTCTCAAGGTTTTTTTTGACTATTCAAGGTCTTTTTTGTTTCCATACAAATTTTAAAATTATTTGTGCTACTTCTGTGACAAATGCCATTGTTATTATCATAGGGATCACACTGAATCTGTAGATATCCTTGGGCATTATGGTCATTTTAACAATATTAATTCTTCCAATCCATGAACACAGTATATCTTTCCATCTGTTTGAGTCAGTTTCATCACTGTCTTATAGTTTTCCAAGTACAGGTCTTTTACCTCCTTAGGTAGGTTTATTCCTAGGTATTTTATTCTTTCTGATGGCATTATAAATAGGATTCTTTGCTTAATTTCTCTTTCTGCTAGTTCATTGTTAATATATAGAGATGTAACATAATTCCATATGTTAATTTTTTATCCTGCTACTTTACCAAATTTATTTATTAGTTCTAATAATTTTTAGTGGCATCATAAGAATTTTCTGTGTATAGTATCATGCCATCTGCAAATGATGACAGTTTTATTTCTTCCTTTCCATTTTGAATTCCTTTTATTTCTTTTTCTTGTCTGACTGCTGAGGCTAGGACTTCTAATACTGTGTTGAATAAAAGTGGTGAGAATGGGCATCCTTGTTCCTGAATTTGAGAAAATGCTTTCAGCTTTTTACTGTTGAGTATGATGTTAGCTGTGGGTTTATCATATATGACCTTTATTACGTTCAGGTATGTTCCCTCTATACTCACTTTGTTAAGCGTTTTTATCATAAATGGATATTGAATTTTGTCAAAAGTTTTTTCTACATGTGTTGGGATGATTATATGATTTCATTTCTTCAGTTTGTTAATGTGGTGTATCACACTGATTGATTTGTAGATATGAAAAATCCTTGCACCCCTGGAATAAGTTCCAGTTGATCATGGGGTATAATGCTTTTAATGTATTGTTGGATTCCATCTGCAGTTTTTCCATCTGTATTCATGAGTGATATTGGCCTGTAATTTTCTTTTATTGTGATTTCTTTGTCTGGGTTGGTATCAGGGTGAGGCTGGCCTCAAAGAGTGAGTTTGGAAGTGTTCCTTCCTCTTCAACTTTTTGGAATAATTTGAGAAGAATAGGTATTAACTCATCTTTAAATGTTTGGTAGAATTCACCCGTGAAGCTGTCTGGACCTGGACTTTTGTTTTGGGGGAGTTTTATTTATTACCAATTCAATTTCATTACTGGTAATTGGAAGGTTCATATTTTCTATTTCTTCCTGGTTCAGTCTCGGGAAATTATACATATCTAGGAATTTGTCTATTTCTTCTAAGTTGACCATTTTATTGGCATATAGTTATTCATAGAAATCTCTTGTGATCCTTCATATTTCTGTGGTGTCAGTTTTAACTTCTCCTTTTTCATTTCTGATTTTATTGATTTTGACCATCTCTTTTTCTTGATGAGTCTGGTTAAATGTTTATTTTGTTTATCTTCTCAAAGAATCAGCTCTTAGTTTTACTGATCTTTTCTACAGTTTTTTTAGTCTATATTTCATTTATTTCTATTTCGATCTTTGTGATTTCTTTCCTTCCACTAACTTTGGGTTTTGCTGTTCTTCTTTCCCTAGTTCCTTCAGGTATAAGGTTAGGTTGTTTATTTGATATTTTTCTTGTTTCCTGATATTGCTATAAACTTCTCTCTCAGAACTGCTTTTGCTATGACCTATAGGTTTTCAGTTATTTTGTTCTTGTTTTCTTTTGTCTCAGTATTTTTTTATTTCCTCTTTGATTTCTTCAGTGATCCATTGGTTGTCTCTCAGAACTGCTTTTGCTATGACCTATAGGTTTTCAGTTATTTTGTTCTTGTTTTCTTTTGTCTCAGTATTTTTTTATTTCCTCTTTGATTTCTTCAGTGATCCATTGGTTGTTTAGTAGCACGTTGTTTAGCCTCTCTGTGTCTGTGGTTTTTGCAGAGTTTTTTTTTTTTTCCTTGTAATTTATTTCTAGTCTTGCACTGTTATGGTCAGTTAAAATTTTTTTAGAAAACAAAAACCAGCACTAAAATAATCTAAATTCTTCTCAGCCAACAGAAGCCTAGAAATGCTACATAAAATATAACTATCTCTGAACTGGGTTTCATTTTGTTTTGTTTTGTTTAAGTTTACAAGAAACAAAAGGAAACCTCCAGATGCTATAAAGGAAAATTAAGCTAAATATTAGAGTAGTAAGGGCTTGCTCTGATATTAGACTTCCCTGGAGGGTAGGTGTGGATCTTGGTAGTCTTATTAAAGTCCTATAAAGAGCTAGATAAATTCATCAGACATCTGATTTTCTAGTACAGTTCTTCCCAAGCTTAAATGTATGTAGAATCATTTGGAGATGTGGTTAGCATACAGATTCTGATTGAGCAAGTCTGAAGTAGAGTTTCAGCTTTCAAGTTTCTAACAAGTTCCCAGATGATGCTGATCCTGCTGGTCCAGAGGCCACTCTTTAAGTAACAAGGCTGTAGTAGAGCCAGAAAATTTTCAACAACAAAAGTAAAAAAGCATTCATTCCCCTATTTATACCAAAATGTTCCGGGACCAACCATAAAATGGTTGAGTCTCTCCTATCAACACCATTATCAGCATGCATTCCAGACACCCCAGCCCACATCATGACACAGAATGGGCTTGATTAAAAAACAGAGTTGCATCTGAAGCTGGTATGGAAGGAAAAGCAGGGGAAGGGGAAGGGAATAAGGAGAGATCAACAAAACAAAATCTTCTATTCACACTGAATTGCCAGGTTAGCTAAGTAGTCAACTTCTTATATTTTCTATCTACAAGCTATTTTCAATAATGATAATTTGTCCAACTTAGGACAAATTAAATGCATGAACGTTCTGAAAGTTGCTTAGCACATTGTCATTTATGGGTAACAGATACCAAAGATTTTCCAGAACCCATCCCAAAACTTCATTTTCTGTCCTGTCAATTCCAGGATTACAATTAGCAGTGGATACTGCTAATTGCCTTAAAAAATCCGTTCTCCCGTTCTTCTACAACAATAGAGTTTAGGAAAGAGTTACCCAATTAACACTATATTGCCTGACTGCCCTTGAAGCTAAGTGTAGGCACATAACTGCTATCACTACTTTAACATGAGCAGAAGTAAAGTGTGCAACTTACACTTCAGTTACTTATGAGAAAAGATAACCTGCCCTAGACATCCCCTCCTTCCCAGTCTACTGTGCCTGAGATTCTGCTTGACCATGCAGATGAAGACAAAGCCCGAGGATGTGGAGGAACCCACGAGATGAAAGACACCTGTGTGGAGCTGAGCTGTCCTCACCTGGACACTCACCTCAAAAATCTTGTGTGAGACTTGAATAAACAAAATTCTTTTTTAAACCACCATAATTTAGCCCCCTGTGTTATAACAGCTTTGCCTGTATGTTATCTACTGCTATAGCCTTCTGAAGAAGCTCTCAAAAACTGAGTCTTACTAAATTAATCTGATAAAGCAATTTCACACCTTCTTAGGGAAGCTATACCAACCATCCATTAGAATTTACTGTGTTTTTAATAATAAAAGAGATATATTTATGGGAAAAACTATTTAAAGGAGATTGAAGAATTTAGCCATTTTTCTATCTGTTAAATCATTGTGCTTTAAATAACAAGAGAAATATATTTAAAAGCAAAACAACTTGGAGAAGATAGTTATTTGTATCACTATCAGTCATTTTTATTTCCAGTTATTTAGTAAAAGCTGATATGTGGTGTAAAGCGGGAAATTATTTATATAAATTGTCAAAGCCAACTCTCTTACCAAAATCAAAGTGAACGCTGATTCATCCTATCCCTGCTGATATACAGCTCATGCATTGAAGAACATATCATTGTCATAGGCAGATTTTCCCAGCATTTTCCCTCTTTCCATGGCTCCATGGGTTAAGGGAACAGCACGGCTTTTGTTATAAGATCCACCTCTATCTGAACATTGGATTTAACAATTGCTATTTGTTCATTCATTTAGCACTAGGGATACAAAGATGGATGTGATTCTGCCACTATCCTCTAGGAACTCGTGGCGCACAGTTGGAGACAGACATCTAAAAAATTATTACAGGGACTTCTCGGGTGGTCCAGTGGGTAAGACTCCATGCTCCCAATGCAGGGGGCTTGGGTTCAATCCCTGGTCAGGGAACTAGATCCCACATGCATGCCACAACTAAGGAGCCAGCGAGCCACAACTAAGGAGCCTGCCTGCTGCAACTAAGACCCAGTGCCACCAAATAAATAAATAAAGTTCTAGGAGGGTAAGCTTGCAAGAAAAGAATCTTTAAAAAAAATTTAAAAATAAAGTAAAAAGATTACTATACACAAAATAGCAGAGGAGAGCAGGTACATCAAGAGAGGCCAAAAGGGTATCTCATCCATTTATGAAGGTCAGGGACTTTGTCTTCTTCCACCCTTGTATCCCAGTTTCCATTTAATATATACTGATCAAACCAAAATTAATTTACACATTCTTTGGCCTTAAGTGAGTTGCTTCTTTAAGTCATATTTGCCTCACCAGTAAAATGGAAGAACTAATCTTTGCCTCATAAGATTGTTTTGAGGAATAAACAAAATAAAATGTGTAAAGTACCTTCACGTAGTAAGGACTTAATATATTAAAGCTCCTTTTCCTTCTCTTCCCCTTCCAACAATGACTTGAAGCTAGAAATGTTCATGTGTATTACATTTATTATCAATTTCCCCACTTTCACTAATTTCTATACTAAATACTCTGTCATGTATTCCTATTTTCAGTCTATAGATCTCTTGTGGATAGAATGTTCTGATAGTTTATTACTTTCTATAAGGAACACTATTTCCATATAATGGCTCTAAATTTGCTTCATCAAGTATCAATGTAGTTACTCTATTTTTTAACACATGATGATTTATTGCACAATTTTGTTCACATGAGCCAAACTGTAATTTCCTCAACTGAGTCCAGACACAAGAAAAACAGTCTATCTTCAGTGAAAGAAGATCAGAAAATCTCAACCCACTGGTCCAAAATTGTAGCATAAATCAGTCACCCACCTCCAGCCATGTTGGAAACAGAGCCTGAGAGAAATTACTCTTATTCTATCCATGGGTGAAGATCCAATATGCACCACTACACATACAGAAAATCCAGTCACAGAAACCAAGGTGAAAACTGATACAAAAATAGAGTTCTGGCAAAAAGGAAAATGAAACTTCCCTATAGAAAAGCCTCCACTACTAAAAACATATGCAAGCCTCCCCCACACACAAAACCACATATATACATACATAGAAGATAACTTCCTTTAAAGAAAAACTCATAGAAATTATAAAATACAGAAGATATTCATGTAACTGTAAAATTCATGTACCAAAAAATACATGAGAGACTTCACCTTCTTGATAGAAAGGAGTAGCTTGTGGAAGAGCAAGTCTTCCTCCAAGAACAAGTAGAAAAAATTGCATACAATACCAAAACATATCTATTTGAAGGCTCAGAGAACTGCAAGGCAATTAGGACTTGAGAAGCCAAGAAAGGTTAAGCCGAGTAAAGCCACTTTTACCTTCAAAGCATTTTCAAATTCTTGGTGTCATGTAAGAATCTGGGAAGTGAACTACAAACGTGGAGCTCCTGACAAAGTTAGAAAGATTAGAACTTGGGCCTCCTAAGGAAGCTAATAATTGAGTGCTCAAGTTCATAAAGAGAAAAGAAATGGAAAGAAGTATGACACGTCGTGATATTCCACCCAAGGCTTGTGTTGGATGCATACACTGCATGGAGCAAAAATCTAAGAGGTTAGGGCTTCCCTGGTGGTGCAGTGGTTGAGAGTCCGCCTGTAGATGCAAGGGACACGGGTTCGTGCCCCGGTCCAGGAAGATCCCACATGCCACGGAGCGGCTAGGCCCGTGAGCCATGCCCGCTGAGCCTGCGCATCCAGAGTCTGTGCTCTGCAACGGGAGAGGCCACAACAGGGAGAGGCCCGTGTACCACCAAAAAAAAAAAAAAAAAAAATCTAAGAAGTTAAACAAAAAGATGCTGAAAGGAAGGAAGAATTTTGAACAGTCTCAAGTGCCAAGGAGGCAAAAATAGGAATTCAAGACCAGAAAGTATAAGGCTCTGGTAAATATTTCATCTGGACTCTCAGCTGGGACCTCAAAATGGCTACATGCCAGGGACAGGAATAAACCAAATATCATACAATATCACTTATGTGTGGAATCTAAAAAAATGATACAAATGAACTTATTTACAAAACAGAAATAGACTCACAGACAT
Organism: Physeter macrocephalus; assembly: GCF_002837175.3. Lineage (NCBI taxonomy): Eukaryota > Metazoa > Chordata > Mammalia > Artiodactyla > Physeteridae > Physeter > Physeter macrocephalus. Next base: position 42,479,229 of record NC_041214.2, read on the forward strand.
AGAGAACAGACTATGGTTACCAAAGGGGAAAGTGGGGAGAGGGATAAATTAGGAGCTTGGGACTAACAGATACACACTACTATATATAAAATAAACAACAAGGTCCTACTGTATAGCACAGGTAACCATATTCAATATCCTATAATAAACCATAGTGGAAAAGAATATAAATATATATATATATATGAACTGAATGACTTTGCTGTACATCAGAAACTAACACAACATTGCAAACCAGCTGTACTTAAATTTTTTTTAAAAGACATGGATGAAAGAAACTGAAGACAACACAGATGGAAAGATACACTGTGTTCTTGGACTGGAAAAAATAATGTTAAAATGACCATACTGCCCAAGACAATCTACAGATTCAGTGCAATCCTTATCAAAATACTAATGGCATTTTTCACAGAACTAGAACCAAAAAATTTTAAATTTGTATGGAAACACAAAAAAAACCCAAATAGCCAAAACAATCTTGAGAAAGAACAACAGAGCTGGAGGAATAAAACTCCCTGACTGCAGACTATAATACAAAGCTACAGTAATCAAAACAGTATAGTACTGGCACAAAAACAGACACATAGATCAATGGAACAGGATGGAGAGCCCAGAAATATACCTACACATTTATGGCCAATTAGCCTACAACAAAGGAGATGAGAATATATAATGGAGAAAAGAGAGTCTCTTCAATAATTAGTGCTGGGAAAACTGTACAGCTACATGTAAATGAAAATGGAATATTTTCTCAGACCATATACAAAAATAAACTCAAAATGGATTAAAGAACCTAATGTAAGACTGGGAACCATAAAACTCCTAGAGGAAAACATAGGCAGAACACTTTTTAACATAAATCATAGCAAGTTTTTTTTTTTGATCTGTCTCCTAAGGCAAAGGAAACAAAAGCAAAAATAAACAAATGAGACCTAATTAAACTTAAAAGCTTTTGCACAGCAAAGGAAACCATTGACAGTACAAAAAGACAACCTACTGAATGGAAGAACATATTTGCAAATTATATGACTGATAAGGTGCTATATGCAAATCTATAAACAGTTCATACAACTCAATATCAAAAAAAAAAAAAAAAAACCAACCTGACTGAAAAATGGGCAGAAGACCTGCACAGACTTTTTTCCAAAGAGGAAATGCAGATGGCCAGCAGGTACATGAAAAGATGCTCAACATTGCTAATCATCAGGGAACTGCAAATCAAGTCCACAGTGAGATATCATCTCACACCTGTCAGAATAACTATCAATAAAAAGACCACAAATAACAAATATTGGTGAGGATGTAGCAAAAAGGAATCATCATACACTGTTGGTGGAAACTAGTGCAGCCACTGTGGGAAACAATATGGAGGTTCCTCAAAAAACTAAAAATAGAACTACCATATGATCCAGCAATTCCACTCCTGGGTATATAGCTGAAGAAAATGAAAACACTAATTTGAAAAGATACATGCACCCCAATGTTCCTAGCATCATTATTTACAATTGCCAAGATATGGAAGCAACCTAAGTGTCCATCAACAGATGAAAGGATAAAGATGATGGGGTATATATATACTATGTAATACTACTCAGCCACAAAAAAAGAGCAAATTTTTGCCATTTGCAACAACATATATGGACCAAAGGGTATTAGGCTTAGTGAAATAAGTCAAAGAAAGACAAATACTGTATGATATCACTTATATGTGGAATCTAAAAAATGAAACAAGCAAATGAATATACAAAAGAGAAGCAGACTCACAGATATAGAGAAAAAACTAGTGGTTACCAGTAAGGAGAGTGATGGGGCAGGGGCATGAAAGGAGTAGGTGATTAAGAGGTACAAAATACTATGTATAAAATACATAAGCTATAAGGATATATTGTACAGCACAGGAAATATAGCCAATATTTTATAATAATTTGAATAGAGTATAATCTATAAAAGTACTGGAGCACTATATACTTTAAACTAATATAATATTATAAATCAACTATATTTCAATTTTGTAAAACAGAGAGAAAAGAGAGCAGTGCATTCAGGGTGGTATTGGAAGGGCAGGAATAGAAACACAGATGTAGAGAACAGACTTGTGGACACAGAGGGAGAAAGGGAGGGGGGGATGAATTGAGAGAGTAACATTGACATATATACACTAACATGTGTAAAATAGATAGCTAGTGGGAAGCTGCCATATAGCACAGGGAGATCAGCTCAGTGCTTTGTGATGACCTAGAGGGGTGGGATGGGGAGGGAGGCTCATGAGGGAGGGGATATAGGTATACATATAGCTGAGTATAATCTATAAAAGTACTGGAGCACTATATACTTTAAACTAATATAATATTATAAATCAACTATATTTCAATTTTGTAAAACAGAGAGAAAAGAGAGCAGTGCATTCAGGGTGGTATTGGAAGGGCAGGAATAGAAACACAGATGTAGAGAACAGACTTGTGGACACAGAGGGAGAAAGGGAGGGGGGGATGAATTGAGAGAGTAACATTGACATATATACACTAACATGTGTAAAATAGATAGCTAGTGGGAAGCTGCCATATAGCACAGGGAGATCAGCTCAGTGCTTTGTGATGACCTAGAGGGGTGGGATGGGGAGGGAGGCTCATGAGGGAGGGGATATAGGTATACATATAGCTGATTCACTTTGTTGTACAGCAGAAACTAACACAACAATGTAAAGCAATTATAATCCAATAAAGATATTAAAATAAATAAATAAAAATAAAAAAGAGAGAGAGAAAGGTGAAGTGGAGGTGAACCGAAGCAACCCAGCTGACCGGCAGCACCAAGGCTCCCAGTGTTATGAGTGAAGCCACCTTGGACATTAGAGCCTTCCCAGCCCCGGTCGAGCACAGCTGCATGAGTGAGCTCAGCCAGCAGTGTGCGGAGCAGAGATAAGCTGTCTCTGCTGAGTCCTGCCAGGATTTCTTGACCCACAGAATTTTACACGATAAATGGTGTTGTTTTAAGGCACTAGGTTTTGGGGCAGCTTGTGATGCAGCCATCTAATAAGCCATCTCTTTCCCCTACCTCCTCATCTCTATTACTCAGCTGCATTCCAGATCTCATCTGTCTGGGTGTTTTTAGGAAGCCAGGAAACGATGCCCAGGTAGAAAATCCTCCCTGGAGCCAAAATGGGCCAGCAGGCTTGCTTCCTACCCACATTTCCCAAGCCAGTCTTGTCCCATTTCCACTTTGCTTTGCCTCAGATAAACTTTTAGGAATTTTCCCCATTTCTGATTTATCCTGCAACACCTCTGTCTCGTAATAGCAAGGCCACTACCATATTCAGCTTGGATCTTCCCTCAGAGACCCTAAAATCACAATTTGCATATGGTTATTTTTGAGCATAAGGAAGATCTGGAAATGTGCATATGTATATCTGTATGCACATACTTATTTTTATTTATATGCCCTAGGTCTCAACCAAGTCAAAATTACATTTAATTCTATATATATTTGAATAATACAGCCTACATGTCTACCTCTTTATATGTCTCCCAGTGCCAACTAATAATGTACCAATTTCTGAAAAAAAGCCCCTTTTAATTCTCTATAAAAGATTCTTTAACCCAATTTGATTTATTCAGTAGTCACAATATGAATATGAATTGACCTGGAGAGATTATTCAGTGTTTTTAAGAGATCTAAACTGTTTCCAATGGCAACCAGAGAATCAGCTTGACATCTCAGACTATGAAAACCTTAGAGTTCATCCATATGATGAGCCCAGCAGAGAACTGGGTGGTTTATGCATTTTAATCATTGGTAATTTGGGTGGTTGCTGATGAGAAGGCTTTAATTTGAGGAACTTGGAGAGTGTTCCAAGGAGAGTTGCCAAGGTAATTAAAACAGATTTGTAAATCAGTTTTAAGAATATGCCAGGCCGCCCAAGTGACCATCAGCCTGTCTGACCCTCCCCTCCCCTCCCCTGGCCACCCCATCTATTCATCAGACATTCTCAGCCTTAATTGAAATTGACAACACAGTGATGACCAAAATGTGCCATGGTTTATACAGCACATACTACTTCATAATCTCATAGGGAATGTGATACGAAATGATGAGATATGTTGTTTACACCCTGCCGACTTTCTGAAAGTGTGTTACATAGCCTACATTAAAAAAATGCAATGAGAATTAACACAAGGTAATAGCCAGGCTTGGGTGTTTTTAAGTGTATGTAGGAGAAGGTTAAGAAGTAGAAATTAAATCCCCAAAAATGCTAAATGAAGAAACCTAGTATATGTGGATATAAATGTAGCCTTGACAATATAGCATGGAAGAGAGATGGTGGGAGGGGACGGAGAAAGCACACTCAGAGTGGGATGAAGGAGTTGGAGGAAAAGATAGTGGAAGCAGAGTGCTGACATATACTGGGTTCCAGTCTCCATATAGTGAGCTGCTCTAGAGCTTTCACGTGTCTCATGTAATCTTCATGGGATTTGATGACAACATTGAGACTCAGAGCTGGAGTCTCACCCAAAGTCTCACAACCAGAAAGTGATGGAATATTATGCCTAACTAACCTAAAGCTGTATGACTCCAAAGCCAATACTCCATCTGCCCCCAAATTCTCAGTCAACAAGAAATTTATTTAAGGGCACTAAACAATAGAATAAATAGTCTTATGCAAAGCAGTTAATTCGTGCATGCAAGGGTGGGTCTATTTTCAGAAGTCAAGTATGTTGTAGTGGTGAGGCATTTGTATACAGTGGTTAAGGGCACAAGATCCAGAATAGGCAAAAAAAATTTTGAATCTTAGTTGCATCACTTCCTAGCTGTGTGATCTTTGGCAATTTACTACACCTCTTGGACCTTCACTTTCCCCATCCGAAAAGTGAGAACAGTTATGCCTAGTTGATTGGATGTTGAAAGGATGACACAACACAATACAGAATGCTTAATAAAGAGCTCTGAACACAGAACTTAATACATGTAAACTATAATAATCTATTTTATTCTCATTCCTATATAGATGATTATTAAAATGGCCATGATTTTTTTTCTTTTGTTAAAACAGCTTTATTGAGGGGTAATTTACATACCACAAAATTCCCTCATTTTATACCTACAACTCAATACTTTTTATTAAATTACAGAATTATACAGCCATCACCACAATCTAATATGAAACATTTCCACCATTCCAAACAGAAATCTCATGCCATTTGTGTTCATCTCCATTCCCACCAACAACCCCAGGGAACCACAAATCTTCTTTTTCTCCCTACCCTTATTCTAGCTTGGAACAAAGGTCAACACTATTAAGAAAAAGATTAATTAAATATTAATATTTTAAAATACAAGACATAAAAAAATTTACAAAGAAAATCAGTTATATATTACTCTAATGAAAAAAATTTACAAAGAAAATCAGTTATGTATTACTCTAAATGATCACTCAAAGTAGAAGGTATAATATTGATGTTAAACCAAACCGACAATAATGATAAACCTTGCCAACGAAAGCTCATTATTCAGACAACATTTAGTAACAAGTCATAATGCAAATTCTCCTTTGAAAAAGATAAATATATATGTATACATGTGTATATTCTTCTAAATTTGTGTAACTCTTTACATTTTATAAGTTAAAAAAATGTTTTTGTTTAAAAAAAGAAAATCAGTTATAAACACAATTGTCAAATCATTTTTAAAATATGATATGGTGAAATATATGCTTTATTACTAATGAATTAAATAGCAAGATCTAGTGTTGGCTCCAATAATGACTATAATTTTAAAGTAATGATGAGTATTAGTGATAATTTGAGGCCGCTCCGCGGCACGTGGGATCTTCCCAGACGGGGGCACGAACCCGTGTCCCCTGCATCGGCAGGCGGACTCTCAACCACTGCGCCACCAGGAAAGCCCTCTTTTTTTTTTAACTAGTCTAAACGGAATAGTTTTCATTGAGTGAAAGATTCTTTAAATTCTATGATGCTTTACAATTTTCAAAAGTTTCACACACATAATTTAATATAATCCCATAATAACCCTTTTTATTTCCACTACCCTTATCTTGCCCCTTCCCTCCTCCTTCTCCCCACTGATAGCCACTAGTTCATTCTCTATAAGATGGCCATGATTTTACTGAAGTATTTACAGGTAAAATAACATACTCTCTGGGATTTGCTTCAAAATACTTTAGCTTAAAAGGGGGACTGGAGAGAGTGGTGGGCTGGGATGGCCCCGCCGGGGCGAGTGCGGCGCTCGGGTACGAGATGTTCAAAGAACACTGTAGGAAGAACACACTCCACGAAAGATACCCTCCTCTACACAGCACTCTATATATGCTGATGAGGAAGAATTCTCCAAACACTGCGGATCATCTATCCCCTCAACTCCTCAAGGAAAAGAAGCGAAAAGAAGTTTGGACACTTCTGAAATTGAAGCAAGTGAAAACGAGTCTGTAAAAATTAGTGCAAAAAAGCCAGGAAGAAAACTCAAGCCCATTAGTGATGAATCTGAAAGCACTGAAGAAAGTGATATAAGAAGAAAAGTTAAACCAGCACACAACATAATATACGACAACATGAAGCTGTTTCAGCTACAGCATCTTCAGAACTTTCAGAGAAACCAGCTGAATCAGTCACGCCTAAAAAGATAGGACCCCTTAGTGCTGAGCTCTCTGTTGAAAAAGAGACCCTGGCAACAGAAAGTCAACTGAAAACTCAGAAAAAGATGTTTCGTGGCAAAAGGAAGAAACCAAGAAGTGAAGTCACAGATTTGGATACTTCCGACTGTGTACCTATTTGGTGTTTAAAAGAAAGCCAGTGACATCATGGAGTTAGATGTTGTTTTGTCTACATTTGAGAGCATCCCCTTAGAGTATAAACAAAAAATAGACTCAGAATTTGTAAGGAAGCCATCAACAAATTTCATTCTAATTTGAAAAAGAGCTCATCGAACTGCTTAAAGAAATCCAGATGTTGAAAACTCTGAAAAGGAAGAACGCTAAGATGATCTCAGTATCAAAAAGAAAAGGCAACTTTTGTTTTGTCTTTTTGTGTTTTTTTTTCTAATTTCTAACTTGCCTTTTATTTTTCTTTCTTTCTTTCTTTTTGGCTGCGTTGGGTCTTCGTTGCTATGCACAGGCTTCAGTAGTTGTGGCTTGTGGGCTCTAGAGCGCATGCTCTGTAGTCTTTCTTTTTGGCTGCGTTGGGTCTTCGTTGCTATGCACAGGCTTCAGTAGTTGTGGCTTGTGGGCTCTAGAGCGCATGCTCAGTAGTTGTGTCGCACGGGCTTAGTTGCTCCACAGCATGTGGGATCTTCCCAGACCAGGGCTCAAACCCGTGTCACCTACACTGGCAGGCACATTCTTAACCACTGCACCACCAGGGAAGCCTGGGAACCCATTTTTAAAAGGTAGAATTTAAGACATCCAGTTCCCTTTAGCATTTTCTCGCAAGCATGAGAAGTGATACGACCAGCATTTCTAGGATCTATGTAATGAGCTGCAGCCAATAGAATAGTCTCGTTTCTGTTTCATCCAAATTCTGCAGTGTACTCAGTTATTGCCTCTGGCTCCTTGCATAAATAGATCTGGGGATATTTGTCTCCAGTTAAATTATTTTATGAAACTTGAAATTACCTTTAGTATTAGTGTTATCTTTCTTTGAGAAATCAACTGCTAAATAACAAAGAAAATTTTAGCTAAACCTCATCTTACTTACAGATTTCAGCCAGAAAAGGGTTTTCCACATTTAGTACCAACCCTACCCACCTGTTCTCTATCCCTTTTGTAGATAGAACCCATAAAAGGTAAAGTCCAAGTACTCTATGAAGAAATAATGTATTCTAAACAGAAATAGACTCACAGACATAGAAAACAAACTTATGATGGTTACCAAAGGGGAAAAGGGTAGGGAGAGGGATAAATTAGTAGGAGTTTGGGATTAACAGATACAAACTACTATATGAAAAATAGATAAATAACAAGGACCTACTTAAAGCACAGGGAACTATATTCAATGTCTTGTAATAACCTATAATGGAAAAGAGTCTGAAATTTATATACATATATTTATAACTGAATCATTTTGCTGTATACTTGAAACTATCACAACATTGTAAATCAACTAACTATATTTCAATTAAAAAAAGAAATAATGTGTTCTTCCATGAAAATTCTACATACATAAATTCTTTGGTCCTTCCCTTTTTTTCCCTTACAGATATAGTGGAAGCCCGGAGATGTTTAGATCTTTTCCCTTCGTCTGCGGTTACCTTCATGGTTGCCTGTGATTGAAAGCTTTCCAAAATCCACTTGGGCCTGTGAGCAGCACTCCAGCGACTGCACGTTAACCTAAGTAACTAGAGACTACAGCTAACAGACCTCACACCTGTGTTTTCCCCACTGCCAGCCTTTCACACCCACACCTTGTTACTAAAGCAATTTAAAGAACTGTATTCTGAAAAGAAATTTTTTTACTTGTTATTTTTCCTTTCTAGATGTCTCACTTCAATTAGATAGGACATTGTTCGCCCCTTACCAGGCTGATTAACCCCTGGTGCTGCCCCATCTGTGTATGCGTGTGCTCCATTTTTCCCTTTATCAGCCTTTGGTTGCACTTATCCACTGACCTGTCTATTGCTCCTTCAAGACAAAGAGTTTCTTCAAGGTAAGGGTCATCTCTCACATGCTTCTAAATCACTAAGCATCTGACACAATGCCTGGTGCACAGGAAATATTCAAAAATTTGTGATGGACACATGGCCCATACTACATTCTGTCCAGTGGGTAAAACCACGTCTGACACCTAAGTATTTCCACATCAGATTTGCTATTCTTAACTTCAATAACTGCTATGTGCCTAAATATGGATATAAAGTATATATTTATATTACTCAGTTGGCCCTTTCCATCGGTCTTCTGTTCTAGGAAATTTCCTTTATTTCTCTGAGTATATCCTTCATTCCAGTTCTCATTCCAAGAGACTACCTTTTCTCCTAAAACTCCCATTAATTGAATGTAATTGAATGTTACACCTTCTAAATCTGTCTTCTCTCCCTCTCTCTCTCTCTCTCTCCTGACTTCATATTCATACTTTCCATTTCTTTTTTTCTTTGTGCTGTGTTCTAAGAGAAATTTCTTCAGCTTGGGTTCTCAGTGGTATCCACTGGTTCATCTATTAAATTTTTTCTGATGCTATATTTCTAACTTACCTGCAGTGAAATGTGCAGATTTTAAGTATAGAGTTTGATGAGTTTTAACAAATGTATATATCCACCTTTATATCCAAGAACTCAATTTATTACCCACAGATCCATGCTGAAAGAATGATGAGGAAAAAAACTTCAGGAAAAAGAAAATGAATCTCAGAGGAAGAGATAAATGCATGAACTATTCGAAAAATTTATTCTTAAGTCTAAATAATTGTTTGTTAAAATATTCAAAATAATCTGAAACTAAAATTCCAGTTGAAATCAAGATGGGAGATGGAGAGGGACTTCCCTGGTGGTCCAGTGGTTAAGACTCCATGCTTCCACTGCAGGGGGCATGGGTTCAATCTCTGGTCAGAGAAATAAGATCACACATTCCATGGGGCATGACCAAAATAAAATGTGCAAATAAAAATATGTAAAAAAAAAGATGGGAGGTGGAGAAAGGAGAGGAAGCAGAAGACATAAAAGCATGCTATATTTTTTGTATTGTTTAATGGAAGGCTACAGAGATACTACTTAACTGCAGACATTAGAACAATGCATTTAATATGGAGACACAAAAGACCCTGAATAGCCAAAGCAGTCTTGAGGGAAAAACATGGAGCTGGAGGAATCAGACTCCCTGACTTCAGACTATACTACAAAGCTACAGTAATCAAGACAATATGGTACTGGCACAAAAACAGAAATATAGATCAAGGGAACAGGATAGAAAGCCCAGAGATAAACCCACACACCTATGGTCAACTAATCTATGACAAAGGAGGCAAGGATATACAATGGAGAAAAGACTGTCTCTTCAATAAGTGGTGCTTGGAAAACTGGACCCCTACATGTAAAAGAATGAAATTAGAACACTTCCTAATACCATACACAAAAATAAACTCAAAATGGATTAGAGACCTAAACGTAAGACCGGACACTATAAAACTCTTAGAGGAAAACATAGGAAGACCATTCTTTGACATAAATCACAGCAAGATCTTTTTTGATCCACCTCCTAGAGTAATGGAAATAAAACTAAAAATAAACAGATGGGACCTACTGAAACTTAAAAGCTTTTGCAAAGCAAAAGAAACTACAAGCAAGATGAAAAAACATCCCTCAGAATGGGAGAAAATATTTGCAAACGAATCAACAGACAAAGGATTAATCTCCAAAATATATAAACAGCTCATGCAGCTCAATATTAGAAAAACAAACAACCCAATCAAAAAATGGGCAGAAGACCTAAATAGATATTTCTCCAAAGAAGACATACAGAGGCCAAGAAGCACATGAAAAGCTGCTCGGGCTTCCCTGGTGGCGCAGTGGTTGAGAGTCCGCCTGCCGATGCAGGGGACACGGGATCGTGCCCCAGTCCAGGAAGATCCCACATGCCGCGGAGCGGCTGGGCCCGTGAACCATGGCCGCTGAGCCTGCGCATCCGGAGCCTGTGCTCCAGAACGGGGAGGGCCACAACAGTGAGAGGCCCGCGTACCACAAAAAAAAAAAAAAAAAAAATGCTCAACATCACTAATTATTAGAGAAATGCAAATGCAAACTACAATGAGGTATTACCTCACACCAGTTAGAATGGGCATCATCAGAAAATCTACAAACAACAAATGCTGGAGAGGATATGGAGGAAAGGGAACCTCTTGCACTGTTGGTGGTAATGTAAATTGATACAGCCACTATGGAGAACAGTATGGAGCTTCCTTAAAAAACTAAAAATAGAATTACCGTATGACCCAGCAATCCCACTACTGGGCATATACCCAGAGAAAACCATAATTCAAAAAGACACATGCACCCCAATGTTCATTGCAGCACTATTTACAATAGCCAGGTCATGGAAGCAACCTAAATGCCCA
>NC_041214.2:42490396-42515654 GCF_002837175.3 Physeter macrocephalus
GACACGGATGTAGAGAACAAATGTATGGACACCAAGGGGGGAAAGCGGTGGGGGGTGGGGGTGGGGGTGTGATGAACTGGGAAATTGGGATTGACCTGTGTACACTAATATGTATAAAATGGATAAGTAATAAGAACCTGCTGTATAAAAAAAAAAATAAAATTCAAAAAAAAATAAAGAACAATACATTTAAGTGTGCATGTTAAAATCTAAAAGTAATCATAGTAGAGTAATGAAAAAGTGGACACCATGTCAGAGCAGTTTGGTAAGGCCATTGTGAGAAGGTACCCCTTGAGCTAAGACCCAAAGGGTAAGAAGGAACCTGTGATGCAAAGATCTAGGGAAAGCATATTTTAGGCAGAGGAAATAGCATGTGCAAATGTCTGGAGGTAGCAGAAGGACTGCCGTGTTTGAGAACCAGAGAGGAGGCCAGTATAGCTGGAGCACCGAACAAGAGTGAGAAAGAAACACTTAGATCTGAAAGGTAGGAAAGAGTCAGACCATGCGAGGCCTTTACACAATGTTAAAGGGTTTGGATTTTATTCTAATTTTTGAGGGGTGACCCTGAAGTGAGTTTTGTTTGTTTGTTTTATTGACATATAGTTGATTCACAATATTATATACCTTTCAGGTGTACAACATAGTGATTCACAATTTTAAAGGTTATAGTTCATTTAAAGTTATTATAAAATATTGACTGTATTCCCTGTGTATTGTATTCCCTACAATATATCCTTGTAGCTTATTTATACATGGTAGTTTGTACCTGTTAATTCCCTCCCCTTATCTTGTCACCTCCCCCTTCTCTCTTCCAACTGGTAACCACTAGTTTGTTCTCTATATCTGTGAGTCTGTTTCTTTTTTGCTGTATTCACTAGTTTGTTTCATTTTTTTTAGATTCCACATATAAGTGATACCATAGAGTATTTGTCTTTCTCTTGCATTTCTCTGATGATTAGCATCTTTTCACATGCCTGTTAGCCATCTGCATGTCTTCTTTGGAAAAATGTCTAATCAGTTCTTCTGCTCATTTTTTAATTGGGTTGTTTGTTTTTTGATATTGAGTTGTATGAGCTGTTTATAGATTTTTGGATATTAGCCCCTTATCAGTCATATCATTTGCAAATATTTTCTCCCATTCAGTAGGTTGTCTTTTCATATTGTTGATGGTTTCCTTTGCTGTGAAAAAGCTTTTAAGTTTAATTAGGTCCCATTTGTTTATTCTTGTTTTTGTTTATTTTGCCTTTGAAAACAAAAAAAATATTGCTACAGTCTATGTCAAAGAGTGTTCTGCTTTGCTTCTTCTAGAAGTTGTATGGTTTCAGGTCTTACACTGAGGTCTTTAATCCATTTCTAGTTTATTTTTGTTTATAGTATTAGAGAATGTTCTAAATTCATTCTTTTACATGAAGCTGTCCAGTTTTCCCAGCACCATTTGTTGAGGAGACTGTCTTTTCTCCATTGTACATTCTTGCCTCCTTTGTCATAGATTAATTGACCATAAGTGAATGTGTTATAAAATCATTATGGAGAACAAGTTTCAGAGAAAGAAAAGTGGAATCCAAGAGGCTAAGTCAGAGATGATGGAGATTGGATTGGGAAATGGCAATGGAGATAGAAATGAATGGATTGGGGGAAAATTTTAGAGGGAACACTGACAAGCCTCTGGTGATGGGCTGGACATGAGGGTGAGGGAAAGGAGAAAGTTAAAGATGATTCCCAGGCTTCTGGGTTTTACAATCAGGTGAATTGTTTTTACAGTTGGGTAAATGGTTTCTATAATTGAGTGAGTGGATTTTATAATTGGGTGGCCCTTACTGAGTTGGGAAAGTAATTTGTCTGAGAAGAAAACAAGGAGTGAAGACCACAGGCCTCCTTTACATGCATCCAGATACCCTTTTAGATGCCCACGTGCAGGTGTCTGTCCACAAACCTGGGGTTCTTTTTTTTTTTATTGAAGTATAGTTGATTTACGATGTTATGTTAGTTTCAGGTGTACAGCAAAGTGATTCAGTTATATATATGTATATATATATTTTTTTATACATGTATGTAAATATATATACATATATATTCTTTTTCAGATTCTTTTCCATTATAATTTTTTTATAAGATATTGAATATAGTTCCCTGTGTTACACAGTTGGACCTTGTTGTTTATCTATTTCATACATATTAGTGTGTATCTGCTAATCCCAAACTCCTCCTTTATCCCGCCCCTACCTGCGTTCCCCTTTGTAACCATAAGTTTGTTTTCTGTGTCTGTGAGTTTATTTCTCTTTTGTAAATAAGTTCACTTGTATCATTTTTTAGCTTCGACGTATAAGCAATTCCCATGTGTTCCTCCACCAACATGGAAACATCAACTTTTATTTCCCTGAATACCAAACTATGTTCTTATGAGCTCTGAACACACAGAGTACAAGATACTCTGTTCATTTGGCAGAAATGGCATTCCTCCCACAAAAGACACTAATATCTTTACCGGGGGTTGATGCACAAACTTGAATAGAAAAAATGACTTTCACAACATCCACCTGAAGTTTAGCACTTCCTTCAATTCTGAATGTAGGCAAAAAACTGCAGTATTATTTGCTATACCTGTGACTGTGTTACAAATACAATTACAAATATTTTCCTATCACATCAGAGGTGTTCCAAGTATCTCAAAATGTTATTTATGCTCATCATTACTTTGAAATATGCCCGTTATTTGACCTGACACTAGATCTTTTTAATGTGCTATTAAATAATATGATATTTAATATCACAATATTTTAAAGATTTGATCATTTTTTTCAGTATAATTGGTTTACTTTGTAATCCCATGCATTTTATTTTATGCATTTAAAAACATTATTCTGAGAAGAAACCCACAAGGTTCACCAGACTCTAAAGTCAAGTGCTTAAAACATGCCCAGTTCCTATTAGCACTATGTAAGTTTTAATTAAACAAATAAAAATAAATTTCATGGGTTACAGAGTCATGGACTGGGAAGGCTAGGAATGGAGAAAAGTAAGTGAAAAAGGAAACAGGAAAAATATAATTTCACTAAATAAAATCCCAGTATATGTGATATGATCCCACTAATGCCTGTTTATATAATTTTATGCTTATTTATAAAGCAAAATTGTAAAACAATGAGCAAATTTTAAATCTCTTATAAGTGTTGAAGTCACTTTCCTAACACTGTCTTCAGAGTTCAAAGATAAAATACTCAATAAAAAGCCAGAGTTAAGGCATCTGCAGAAAGACCAAACATAGCAAATTCAACCACTGAGACTATACACCCTGCCTTTCTCTGAGTGTAGAACCAGTCCCAAGTCACTGAATTTCAGGAGATTTTCATTAAAAAATAAGACAGGTGAGAATTTAAGGAAAACATTATCATCTGTTCTGTGAAAATCTCTTTCAAAAAACTTACGGTTTCTTGGCAGTTCACTTGAGAACAACAACAAAAAAGAGTCAAGTAATGTGTTATAAGATATATTATGAGAAAGCCAGGCCACACCTTCAGAGTCCACCAGGGTCCTTCCCCAGGATCCCTATCACCCACAGACCTCCTGGCATGGGTGACGCTCTCTGATCTCGCCATGTCTGAGGACTATTCCCTTTCAGTCAGTTAAGTCCAAAGTGAGCCTCAGTCTTTCCGGGTTATCCTTCTTGCAAAGAGGAGAGTCATAGGTTACCAGGGATCCCCAACCCCTGGGATCTAATACCTGATGATCTGAGGTGGAGCTGATGTAATAATAATAGAAATAAAGTGCACAATAAATGTAATGCACTTGAATCACCCTGAAAGCATCCCCAACCCACAGTCCTTGGAAAAATTGCCTTCCATGAAAACGGTCTCTGGTGCCAAAAAGGTTGGAGACCGCTGGACCATTATACTGTAGGCACCATCCACTAAGCTTCCATATACCCTCGATCCATTTTTCTTACTGCAGCCAAAATCATTGTTTCTAAACACAAATGTGATTCTCTCAAACTCTCCCTCCAAAAACCTTTTAGTCTCCCCCATTTCTCTTTGGATCTGGACAAAACTCCTTCATGTGGCTCCAACGCCCTGCGTGGTCTCACCTGAGCCCACCTCTCCAGCCTGACCCACCACCATGTTCCCTGCATCTGTGCTCTGTACACTTGGCCCTCCTGTCCCCTGACCTCCCTGAACCTCCCTCTCCTTGGGGCCCTTTGCATGTGCTCATGCCTCTGACTGGAATGTCCTCCCACCTCCTCACCAAGGTAGAGCCTGTGAATCTTTGAGACCCAACCTCCATCCCAGTTTCTTCATACTTTAGCCTCTCTGAGATTAGAGTGTGTCCTACAAGTAAGTGGAGTCTTGTGAGTACTGTTGGCCCAGATGCAAGTCAATTCTTCCAACAAGAATTGCGTTTGCTTCTGCCAGTCATCTCAGGGAACTACCAGTCTAAAATCACTTAAAAGTCTCTCCTTGAGTTTTGGGACATATTATTGATGTGAATTCAGATGGAGAACACTTAAGCACTGACTTGATGTTGAAGTTCTCGGGAGAATTTTCTTTTCCTCCTTCAGCTCAGTGCTGACATTGAGACAAGTAAATTTCCTTGCTGTCCCTTTCCGTGAGATCATTTATTTCTCACTTGACCTTTTATTGTGGGGGGCATCCCAGCTTCATGTGGAGGTTCCTTTTTAGGAATTCCACTGTGGATGATTTTTTTCTTAGTGGTACATAGAATAACCATGCATCATATAAATAAAAACTGCCTCTAAGTTTCGATGAAATACAGAGGTTAGACGCAAGAGGGAAGAGATATGGGAACATATGTATATGTATAACTGATTCACTTTGTTGTAAAGGAGAAACTAACACACTATTGTAAAACAGTTATACTCCAATAAAGATGTTAAAAAAAAAAAAAAAGAAATACAGAGGTTCAAATTCCCCAGTTAGAGGCTTTCCTGGTATTCTGTATGGCTCCAGTTTTCCCACCCGTCACAGTGTACCTTCAGCTTTGTTTCTATGTGTGGTTAAATCTACCTCCCTTTCTAAACTATAAGCTCTGTGAGGACTGAGACATGAGACTTTATTTTTTTCATCATGGCAATTCTAGAGTCTTCTAAATATTTTTCCAGCCATACACCCTTTGAGCTACTTCATGCAGTTCTGGGATCAGAATTATCATTGTCATTCTAAAGAGTATAATCCCAATGCACAGGGTATCACAGAGCTTTCTGAACAATACCTGACATATCCTCCTCAGATGCTCAAATATGACGATATGAATTGACCAGGGGGTTAAATAATAACAGAACTGTGGCCGATTCAAAGCCCAAACTGGGGCCATGATTTCCATGTTCTTGGTACATGGAGGCTTTCTACTTTCTGCAGATTAGAACCTCCCAAAGTTTCCCAGCTTGGCGAGAACTGACTGTTCACTCCTCAAACCCAAATCCCCTGAAAGCTAAGTTCTCTCCTTTGTCAATTAACACAGCTTTATGCATTCTTCCAAAAAGGAAAAAATGAGCCCAGTTCTCCCTCCCTGCTTCCCCAATCCGTTATAAAATGAATCATATTCAGATATTGCACCAGCTCCTCCTTCAGACATCATATAATAAGGTGATGCTTATGGGTATAAAAATCATTTAATATATTAATGCGTTTTTTTCAAGTTTAACATTATTTACTAAAATCTTTATTACCCAAAGCATGGAGTGAAAAGGAAGGATGGAGTCAGTTAATACTAATAAGGATTTATTTACTAGTTTTTCCTGTTAGGAAGTAAAGATGACTACCATTTCCTTTCAAATAAAGAAAAGTGAATGGGTTTCCTAGGACAGAGTTGATGATCCAGGAATCATCTTGGATAATAATAATAGTTATTTGCTTGGGGTTTACCACAAACAGTAAATGCTACTATTGTGTCTTTTAACAAATGGGGAAATCATAGCTTGGAATGGTTAATACTTGCCCACAAGGTCATAAATCTACAAAGTGATGGACGTAAGATTTGAACTCTGGTACTCAAATGCCTCTTAGTGAAGGAATGAATTTCAAAGCAGAAAATGATGGCTGGTTTCTCATTGCAATGAAAACGTATTCCCTTTAAACCTTAAAATAACTTGTCTGTTCATAAATGTAGGTAATTGTGATACACTTTGGGAGGATGTGGCCTTAAAACATAGCTTCTACCTCCATATATATGCTGAAAAATTTAGTTGTAAGTAGTGATTAGTCAGAAGTCATTTCCTTCACAGTCAAGACCATTTTAAATCTTCTGAAAGAAATAACCATTGAATTCTAAAGTCCCTTATTTACATAGTGATTATGCATATTTACTTGCCATTTATGACTTTTTTCCTTTACAAATTTTTTTGGCCAGTATATAGTAGACATTTATTAAATGCTGCATTGATTGGATGAATGGATGAATGGATGGATGTATATCTGGATGGATAGATGGATGGATAGACGACGAATGGATATATGGATGGATGGATATCATGGACTCTGTCTTGGGCAACTGGGTAAGATCTACTCTGACTGGATGTTTTGATCCTTGGCTCTTTCAGTTCTCTTTTGGTGCCAAATAAGCTACTCCAAAACTCAGTTGGTTAAAAAATTAACAATTTATTATTTCTCATGATTCTGTGCATTAACTAAGCTCAGCTGGGTGGTTTTTCTGCTCCACGTGTTGTTGGCTGCATCACTCATGTGGCTGCATTCATCTAGGAGCTGGGCTGGGCTGCCTTGGTGTTCCTCCCCATGGTTTATCTCTCAGTGATGTATCTCATCCTCTAGGAATTCTCCAAATTGCCTCTCATTTGCAGCAGAATATCCTGGACATCCATTCAGCATGGCAGCTGGGTTCTAGGAGAGAGAATTCCAAGAGGACCAGCCCCAAAATGCAAACACTTACCAAAAGTCATATGGTCACACCCAGACTCGCTGTGGGAGGGGTCACAGAGAACATGAATCCAGTAGCTGTGATTCATTTAAGCCACTGTGTAAGAGTCTACCTCATTGGCTAACTTGCTGCCCCTTCCTATCTCTTTGAATATGAACTGGTCTAGAAAAGTGGAGTTGTAATAATCAGAATGCTTTTAGTTAAATGTAACAAAACTCAAACAAACTAAAGCAAAAACAAAATAAATTGGCTCATGTACCTGTAATCAAGCATAGCTGGAACTAGGTGCTCAAATATTGTATTCAGGACTCTCTCTCTCCCTCTAACTCTTGGCTCTACTTGATTCCATGTTAGCTTTATTTCCTAAACGGCAATTACCATATAATGAAAAAATCCCCAACAATCCGTATTTAATTTGTCTTCATACTTTACAACCTCAGAAGGTGAGAGATCTCTTATGACTTTAATTTCCCAAAAGACACTATTTGCTCAGAGTCCCCAGACAGGGAGGAGGTTTCTTGCCACATCAGTGGGTCTGTGGAAAGGGTCCCTTTAGTCCCTTTTTCACTAAAAGAACAGCTGTTCAAGTCGTTAGCGCTGCATAAGAAATCACTAAATTTTAAGTGACTTAAAATAACATAAATGATCATCTTCTTATCTCATGTGGGTGAGAAATTTGACACTGGCTCTATGGGCAGTTCTGGCTCAATATCTCTGAAGCATTTGCAGTGCTAGGTGACTGGAGCTGGAAGTTGGGTGGGGAGGTAGGGTGGAGGCCAGCAGGAGCAGATGGGCACTGGCCAGGCATCGCTCTAAGTGTAGTTCCAGGGCTTCTCCAAGTGGTCTCTCCACATGCGATAATTTGGGCTTCTTCATGGCACGGTGGCCTCGGGGCAGTTGGACAGCTTCCGTGGCAGCACAGACCCCCAGCAAGAGTGTTCCAACCAGCAACTGGAAGATGCATCACCTTTTCTGACCGAGACCTGGAAATCATGGAACATCACTTCCACTGACCAATTCTATCGGTTAAAAGTGAGACATAAGGGCTTCCCTGGTGGCACAGTGGTTGAGAGTCCGGCTGCCAATGCAGGGGACACGGGTTCGTGCCCCCGTTCGGGAAGATCCCACATGCCGCGGAGCAGCTGCGCCCGTGAGCCATGGCCGCTGAGCCTGCGCGTCCAGAGCCTGTGCTCCGCAACGGGAGAGGCCACAACAGGGAGAGGCCCGCGTACCGCAAAAAACAAAAAACAAACAAACAAAAAAAAAGTGAGACATAAGAGATTCAAGGGAAGGGGAATTAGATTCCACCTTTGATGAAGGAGGGGCAAGTTTCTGCAAAACCATGTGGACTGAGAAATATTCTTATGACCATCTCTGGAGAATGCAATCTGCCACAGCAGCCCTTACAGAGCTCTGGCTGGATGCAAGAGCTTCAGTTCTGACGTGTATCCCACACAGGCCCAGGTTATCAGGATATCATGCTGCAAACATGTCTCTCTAACTTCAGATTACCTTTGCTTTAAATGAAGTACCCACAGATTTCCATCTCTTTTTTTAAAGGTATGATTTAGTTTTGCTGTTGTTCTTGTATTTTATCCATTGGGTCCATGTGTTAGTAATGGGAGGAAAAACAGTGTTAGTCCAGTCCCCGTGTGCCAAACTAGATTTCAGTTCTGTTCCTAATCTCTGAAACTTCAGTCTCATTCAGCAAAAATCTCCACCAAATTTAAATCAGGTTATTCTTTATTTTTTAACTTGAGAGAATAAAGCATATGAAACTCTTGGGTTTTCTTTTTAGTTCTCTTGTCAAAAGTGAATCCAGATATAAGGAGTAGACGAGCTTTGAGCAAAATAAGCAAATTAGAGTCACACAAAAAATACGAGAAAGTCTTGAAAGCAAGCAGAGAGAAAAGACATATGGGGCTTCCCTGGTGGCACAGTGGTTGAGAATCTGCCTGCCAATGCAGGGGACACGGGTTCAAGCCCTGGTCTGGGAAGATCCCACATGCCACGGAGCAACTAAGCCCGTGAGCCACAACTACTGAGCCTGTGCGGCTGGAGCCTGTGCTCCACAACTGGAGAGGCCGTGACAGTGAGAGGCCCGCGCACCGTGATGAAGAGTGGCCCCCGCTCGCCGCAGCTGGAGAAAGCCCTCGCACAGAAACGAAGACCCAACACAGCCAAAAATAAATAAATTTATATTTTTTTAAAAAGGCATATGGCCCAGAAATAAACAATAATTAGTCAGAAAGCAGTTATTTCTAAAGTAACAATGTAAACTAAAATACAGTGAATATTGTCAACATGCTGAGTGACAATAATTATCAAATTGTGGAGCAAACTTCCACATCCAACTAAAACATGTGATTGAAAATAAAAATGTGATTGAGGGTATGAACAAGATGGCAGAGTAGGAAGACCCTGAACTCACCTCCTCTGCAGGCACACCAAAATTACAGCTTACAGAGCAACTATCTATGAGAACGACCAGAAAAATTTTCCAAAACTGAAGATATAAAGAAGGAACCACAATGAGATGGGTAGTGGCGGCAGAGACACAGTTTAGTCAGGACCCACACCCCTGAGTGCGTGACCCAAAACAGGAGAAATATCACAATTTCAGAGGTTCTCCCCAAGAAGCGAGCAGCCCCAGCCTCATACTGGGCTCCCTGGCCAGGGGTCCTGCACCAGGAAGACAAACCCCCAAAACGTCTGGCTTTGAAAACTTGTAGGGCTTATGTTTGGGAGCCAGAGTACTATAAGATACACATGCACATGCAAAACCTCACATGTTCTGAGTCCCAATGCAGAGGCAGTAATTGGAAAGAAGCCTGGGTCAGACCCACTTGCTGACCTTGGAGATCCTGCCAGAGGGGCAGGCGGCAACTGGGACTCCCCCTGGGGATGAAGACACTGGTGGCAGCCACATTGGGGAATTCATTCTACTGCAATGATGCCAGCACTGGCGCATGCCATTTTGGAATCTACCATCTAGCCTATTAGCGCCAGAGGCATACTCGCCCACCAGAAAACCAGCACTAGACTCGCACCCCTCTGGGACATGCAGGCAGCCTCGTAGCAACATGGCCCCACCCACCAGCAGGCCCTCAGTGGATGGTGGGAGGTTGGAGCCTGGATTTTCATTGTTGGAGTGGGTGGTTATAGATAAGCAAGGAACGAGGTCTAGAATGATCCATGCGGTAATGGAGTCAGAGACATCCACGTGCCACAGTGTTCGTTGCAGCTCTATTTGCAACAGCCAGGACATGGAAGCAACCTAAGTGTCCATCAACAGATGAATGGATAAAGAAGATGTGGCACATATATACAATGGACTATTACTCAGCCATAAAAAGAAACGAAATTGAGTTATTTGTAGTGAGGTGGATGGACCTAGAGACTGTCATACAGAGTGAAGTAAGTCAGAAAGAGAAAAACAAATACCATATGCTAACACATATATATGGAATCTAAAAAAAAAAATGGTCATGAAGAATCTAGGGGCAAGATGGGAATAAAGACGCAGACCAACTAGAGAATGGACCTGAGGATACGGGGAGGGGGAAGGGTAAGCTGGGACAAAGTGAGAGAGTGGCGTGGACATATATACACTACCAAATGTAAAATAGATAGCTAGTGGGAAGCAGCTGCATAGCACAGGGAGATCAGCTCGGTGCTTTGTGGCCACCTAGAGGGGTGGGATAGGGAGGGTGGGAGGGAGGGAGACGCAAGAGGGAGGAGATATGGGGATATATGTATACATATAGCTGATTCACTTTGTTATACAGCAGAAACTAACATACCATTGTAAAGCAATTATACTCCAATAAAGATGTTAAAAAAAATGGAGTCAGAGACATCAATATAAACTCATGTTTAGCTTAATGTAGATACAAATATTTATACATAGAAATATTTGCAGATATGTGTATATACATGGATTAATAGTCACACGTATATTTGCTTGCTCTATCAGCCAAGAGGGCACAGAAGCAAAGATACCCCGGTAGCAACTAACACACTTAGCTCTCAGAACTTGGTTTCCCGTAGCATTCTCTACTAAAAGGGCTGGTTAGGGCTCCTTAGAGAAATGGCTAATTCTATGACTGGGGCAGAAAATATACAAGATGAGCCTGGAGCATCTTATAGTGCCAGAAAATTCAAAAGTGCTACAAACAAACAAACAAACAAAAAAACCACACTGGAATGTTTTGAGCAACAAAATTAAATAGCATGGGGTTATAACCCAAAGTATAGACTAAATATCTATGATATAAATAAATGATGAAATAGACATATAAATGGGGGTTGATAGACAAATCTCCATGTAGAAGAAATGCAAATAATTTATGTAGACACTCCACTCTCAGAGAGGTAGAACATAACCTCCCGCTTAAGTGTGGGCTGCACATGGTGACTGCCTGCCATAGAGAACACTATGGAAAAGGGGAAAAAAAAGTAACTTGACAGTAGAGAAACTTGAAAACACTACCTTAGCCAGGTGATCAAGGCCAACATCAACAGTGATAAATAATGTTGAGGGTATGTTCCTTAGATGTGATGTGATGAGGATAACCCTTTACCTCTGTGGTCTTCCCCCCAGAACACATAACTGCAGTCTAACCATGAGGTAAAAAATCAGAAAATTCTTAATTGAGGGATATTCTACAAAATACCTGACTGGCACTCCTCAAAACTGTCCAGGTCATCAGAAACAAGTAATGTCTGAGAAACTATTATCATAGCCAAGAGGAGCCTAAGGAGACATGACAACTAAATGGAATGTGGTGTCCTGGATGGGATCCTGGGGCAGAAAAAGGACATTAGGTAAAAACAAAGAGATCTGAATAAAGTGTGGATTTTAGTTAATTATACTGTATCAGTATTGGTTCATTCATTGCAATGGACCTTAATTAATTATTAAGTAGTTAATAATAAGGGAATCAGTGCGGGGAACTATCTTCACAATTTTTCTGTAAACCTAATACAGTTCTAAAATTAAAATTTTATTTTTAAAAATAAAGTGAATGCTACCCAAAGAGAAGGAATGGATGCACGCCTGAGCAGAGAGCAGGCGTGTAAATAGTAAAAGAGCTATACCAACAGGGAGGGTGAATGGTGGAGAGCTAGTACACATAAAGCAAAGGCACAGAATTACCAGAAAGCTTAACGCTTTGTCACTCCAAGTGTGACCTCTAACCAGCAACACTTTTATCACGTGGAAACATTAGAAATGCAGAGTCTCAGGCCCTACCCCAACTTACTGAATAAGAATTGCATTTTAACAAGCTCTATAGGTGATTTATATGCACTTTAAAATTTAAAAGGCACCAGCTTAGTGACTATCAAATACAGATTGTCTGTTCATCCTCTGTCCTCCCCAAACCCCACCTCTCCCCAGCAAAATTCTTTCACCTATAAAGCTCAATAATTCGGTTTTTTCTTTTTCTTTTTATCTTTTTAAATTTGTTATACGATTTTTAAAGGTTACTTTTCGTTTACAGTTATTACAAATATTGGCTCTTTCCCCCGTGTTGTACAGTACATCCTTGAGCTTATCTTATACCCAACAGTTTGTACCCCAATTTTCAACCCCGATATTGCCCCTCCCCCTTCCCTCTCCCCATCGATAACCACTGGTTTGTTCTCTATATCTGTGAGTCTGCTTCTTTTTTGTTATAGGTGGAGTAAGGACTGTAAGCTCCAGATTACTCTCAGGAAACATTTCTGAGTCTAAATGTACTTTTTAATTATGTCTTCCAATAGCACCATGCTAATCGGCTAATTTGGAAATGATATGAGACCCCGTGTGCTTTAAAGAAAATCTGTTTGTTTATATATTTATTTGCACCTGAGACTGTCTTATTGCTGGCAGGACCAATGTTATTAAAACAGAATCACCTGCTTATTTTAACCAGATTTTTTTTTAACGAACATACATGAATTGGATTATCCCTAGGGTTTCAGGAGGAAGTATTGGCATTTTGAGTGATGGGAAATTGCCACTTAGCCAGGAAATAAATGAGCTTTAAAAAGATCCCATTATTTTTTACAAGGTTATTATTGTAAATGTTTCATAATAGAAGAAATGCCCTTCAAGTTTACCCTCATTTTTGGTTTATGATTGGGGTGTTAACCTCTAAGGAGTCCAGCTCTTCACATCAAGCCACAGTGAGTTTTCATAAGTGGTTATTACATAAAATAAAATTACCTTTTATTGGTCCCCATAATATTTCCAACAGGTTCCTCCATTCGTTAGCTATTTTGTGAGGAAAATTTATTGAGTTTATTTGTCTGGGCTAGGAAACAGTGGCTTTTTAAAGTTTTTATGAGTTGAACATATTTTACTATTAACAAGACCAGCCCGAACTCTGTAGAAACATGATTTAGGTGAAAACGTGGTGATATATTTGGATATTTATTTATATTTCACATGAATATTTCACATTGCTGTACCTGTTTCACTAAGAGATGGAACTTCATGATCCAAACAGACTTCCCTTCTAGCTTACTATTGAAAATGTTCCTTTCCAGTCTAATTACTGCCACTAAATAATGAAAGAAGAAACTGCTAGGATCACCCTGGATTTCAGAAAGTGCAGTGGTAAACAGTCTCCTCCCTCCAGCTTGACATTCTCCTTTTTTCTGAAAGTATTATTGAACGGGCTGCTGCTCTTCTGCACTGTGGGCTGAACCTCATCGCGAAGTTTAGAAATGTTAGGGTGCCCCCTACCGTTGCAAATGGGGAAGCACGGTTCTTCGCTGTTGCATTCGGGGAACAGGATTCTTCCAAAAGGAGTACTTAACCAAAGTTCACATGACGGTTAGTCACATGGAAGGAAGGTAAAGAGGGAGGAAGGGAAAGGGGAGGGAGGGAGGGAGGGAAGGAAGGAAGGAAGGAAAGAAGGAAGGAAGGAAGGAAGGAAGGAAGGAAGGAAGGAAGGAAGGAAGGAAGAGGGAGGGAGGGAGGGAGGGAGGGAAGAAGGGAGGGAGGAAGGAGGGAGAAATAATAACCCTACCTAAGGATAAATTTAAAATTTTGGAGCAGAGCTACTTTAATGTTCAGCCTGGTCTAGAGATCCATCTAGAGATCCATCCATGAAGGGGGCAGGGGGTTTGAATATTACACCACCAAAAATATATGTGTATGTGCACTTTTCTAAAATGATAGTGTGTAGCTTTCATCATATTTCAAAGGGATATGTAACCAGGGTCACTCTCTCTCTGCCACCTTCCCTGTCACCTTTTTTGGTAATGTCAACATCCCTGTAGGTGGTCCTCCTACTTAACACCAGACTTCCCATTTTTTGAACTCCTCTCCTTCAGTGATCTTGTTCTCCAACCGACTTCAGTCACTCACTCCCATTGTCACTCCCCAAACTTTATTACCAACAACCCTACCATCTCCAGGATCTCACGTGCAAGCGTTCCACTCTCTGATCACCGTCTCCTATTTTTCTAGCTTCTTTTTTGTGATACTTCTCCACAATTCTTGACCCGCTGGAATGGTCCAATCCATTGACCCTGCCATTTTTCACTACCGTTTCACTTCTGAACTTCCTCTTTACCCTCCTTAGTTTCCATGGTACTCACTAGAATCGTTTCCTAGCATGCACTCAGCTCCTATATCCCCCCCACCATCTTATTCACCAGGAGAAATTCCTACCCTCACTAAATCCAGAGCTCCACTTACTCCACGTCTGAAGTTCAGTGGTTGCATATGAAGAAACTAACTGAAGATAAACACAAAACCGAGTGATCAGTCTCACCTTGGATTTGTAATCTCCAAATTCAAGAAGGCTGGCAATTTCGGTATATTATTGATAAACTGAACTTTATCACAGTTTGAAACTTCTGTTCTTTTTTAAATTTAAAAATATCTTCAAAGCACAAAGCTGAGGGACCTCCTTGGTGGTCCAGTGGTTAAGAATCCACCTTCCAATGCAGGGGACGTGTGTTTGATCCCTGGTCAGGGAACTAAGATCCTACATGCAGTGGGGCAACTAAGCCCGCACACCACAACTACTGAGCCCACGTGCCCTAATGAAGGGCCCACGCACTGCAAAGAAAGATCCCGCCTGCCACAACTAAGACCCGACGCAGCCAAAAATAAATAAATAAATATTAAAAAAAAAAAAAAAAAACCACAAAGCTGATAAGAGACTTGCACCTGGAATACATGAAGAACTCTCAAAACTCAGTAATAAGAAGTCAATTCAAAAAAAGGCAAGGTAAAAAAAAAAAAAAAAGGCAACGTATTGGAACACACACTTTACCAAAGAAGTTACTGGCATGGCCAATGAGCACATGAAGGATGCTTAAGCCCGCGCTCCAGCAGACCGAGCGCGTGTGTCCACCGAGCACATGGGCCCGCGGCCCGGGCGGCCAGAACCCGGAGGATCAGCGAGGGGCCGCGAGCGAGGATGGGCCCTGGCACGCGCCCGGAACCCGCTGAGTGGATTTCCACGCGGAGGGGCTGTTGGCGGCCCCGGTGACCCGCGGAGACACGGTTGGATCCACCTTCCAGCTTGATCTTTTGCGGTACGCGGGCCTCTCACCGCTGTGGCCTCTCCCGTTGCGGAGCACAGGCTCCGGACGCGCAGGCTCAGCGGCCATGGCTCACGGGCCCAGCCGCTCCGCGGCATGTGGGATCTTCCCGGACCGGGGCACGAACCCGTGTCCCCTGCATCGGCAGGCGGACTCGCAACCACTGCGCCACCAGGGAAGCCCAGCTTGATCTTTTGACCAGAAAGGAATTAAAAAGATGGTCCCTCGTGATGGCTGTGCCTTTCAGCTGCGTGGAGCTTCCTTGAAGGATTTTCTGAGCTGTGTGGACGTGCAGTGATTCTCAGCCGCCTGAGGAATAACACTGGTGGAAGCACTCTCTCCAATGACACACACCCGCCCCATTTCTGGATGCTAAAGGTGGTTTTAGGAAGGCCCTGGCTGAGTGCCTCGCGGATTCCTGCAGCCTGGATGCCCCTGGTGGACGGAGCACTGAAGCTTCCTGCCCTTGCTGTCGACAGGAATGTTCGGTTGGGGCTCTGCCAGCTCCCTTGGGGGCTCCCTATGAAACCAACCTGTTCCACTTGGGATTTAGGGGCCTTTAATTAGAAAAAAAAATACGTATCCATTCAATACTCCAGAGGAACTTGAAAACTGCTCTTCCCTGAACTAAAGCTGGAGTATCATGGGATGTGAAGAATCAAGAAGGTGAGGATGGTCCAGCCGTCCTGCTGAGATGTGTGGAGCCCACAATGGGGAGAGGATGGCAAGGTGTTGAGAAGAATAAGTAACATGATGGAAAAAGGAAAAATGAGTCCTACCACACATTGGAAAGCTCTTCAAGGGTGGCAATTTGGGTGAGAAAGTGTGAACTGGTGAGAAGACAGTTAGGGAGGTAGAACTGAGGCAGCCGCTGAGGAGCGTGCTGATGTGCTCCTCCTGGTGTTGATGCGACCCACGGAGATGGAGAGCACGAGGCCTTGCCCTTCGGTCACCGTGGCGGCCGGCCCTGACACACAGAGGGTTCTCAGATCCACCAGGCAGCTGGGAGGCCTGGGAAGGGTCCCTTGTCCATTCCGAGAGCCTTCCCGGAGAGGGTGCTGCTGCCCCTTGAGACTCTTGGAAGATGCGTATGAATAAGACCTACCAGGAGCTGAGCTGATGAGCACTGGCGAAGCCTTTCCGTCCTCGGGTGCTCAGCAGCCCTGCACGCTCACGTTCCCCATTCGCTTTTATTTCCCGATCTACTTGCTGATTCTGGTGTCAGGAGGCAGCTGCAGTGAGTGCAGCTCTCAGGCCATCCTGTGAAAGTGCTGCATGCCTGTTTTGGGCCCTCGAGCACTCAGCCAGTCCTTGAGTTTTGTTTCAGAAGCCCCCACTCCCGGTCCAGGCCATCAGCTTGGGGCACAGGAGTGTGTACATGGACGTGCAGTCACCTGTTCTGGGATCCCCCCCGTCCCGGTAACACCTTCAGGGCTGGAGCGAGCTGTTCCCACGTCCGGGAAAATGGCAGATAGGAGTCCAGTCACTGGGGCGGAGGATCTGAAAGCTGGAAGAACCCTTCTGTTGATGGAGGAAAGGCTCGGCAGTTCTGTCTGGGGCTAATGGGAGAGGAAGTTCCCTAGAATTCAGCCGCTGGGAGCAGACAGAGCAGGAGTGGACGCTGGGAATCCGAGGCTCGCAGCCCTGAGGATGTCCCTGGTCAGGGCTGCTCTGTCCTAGGGGCTCTGAGAAAAGCCCAAACATCTGTGCTTGTGCCTGTGGTGCTACTTGTTCTAAAGGCGCTGCTCTCCCACTGGGAGCCTGTCTGCCCTCATCCCTGCCTAGAAATCAACTCACCTGGGCTGCACGCCAACAGCAGGCCTCCACACCCTTCCCGTCCCTGGGACTGTTTGCACTGTTCCTGGCGTAACCGGGATTTTACCCCAGTTGCACTTCCCTCTACCCCCTGTGACCCTGGGCAAGTCCTTTCTAGCTCTCCACGCTTCATTTTTCTCAGCTGCAGAACCTGGCCTGAGGAGATGCTCAGTGAGAGGGAGCCCTTGTTATCTGCTTCTCTCCCACCTCCTTACCTGTCTGGCTCCTGACTGTGTTGTTCTGTCACATCCCGGCCCCTCCTCGCACCTGCGTGCAGCGTTGCTTTCTTCCCTTTGAGGCTCACCTTGCTTTTTTGGACTCCTCTCCTGGGCCCACCTCCCTTTGGGAGCGTCTCTTGAGTCCTGCCTGATACTCCCAAGCCAGCCCTCTCTAGCCTTTGGTGAGAAGGTGTCTGAAGGCACCTGCCCGCCTGGCCTCAGACACGAGCCAGCCCTGTCTTTGGCCACAGGGTACGTGTGTCAAGGTTGCTTCCTTTATTCAGTGTCCGGAGTGTTTGCTGAAAGAATTCCCGACCCACTCGGAACTCTACCCTTGAAACAGAAACGGATTCTCAAAACACCTCTGCTACTGGACCGTTTTACTATTACTGTTTCTTGTGGTTTCATATTGAGGTTTTTGGCTCATTGCATTTGACCTGGAGTTTATTTTTAGTAGTGAAGACAGAGTTCAATTAATGTCAAAACATGAGGGCAAATGCAGAGGAGGGATTCATAAGTCTAGGGGAAAATGTACCTCGTTTTGCTGATTCTGATAACATCTGTCACACCAGCAGACGCCGAGCTTTCTCGGCGTTGCCTGCAATGGGCTTTGCAGAGGCTGGGAGTCCGAGCCACCCCCTGAAAGCGAAAGCGTTTCTGGGTCGAGAGGGGTGGGATGGGGGGGTGGGAGGGAGGGAGACGCAAGAGGGAAGAGATATGGGAACATATGTATATGTATAACTGATTCACTTTGTTGTAAAGGAGAAACTAACACACTATTGTAAAACAGTTATACTCCAATAAAGATGTTAAAAAAAAAACAAAAAATCATGAGGGCAAATGCAGAGGAGAGATTCATAAGTCTAGGGGAAAGTGTACCTAGTTTTGCTGATTCTGATAACATCTGTCACACCAGCAGACGCCGAGCTTTCTCGGCGTTGCCTGCAATGGGCTTTGCAGAGGCTGGGAGTCCGAGCCACCCCCTGAAAGCAAAAGCGTTTCTGGGTCCCTTTCAGTCCAATGTATCCAGCAGCTGGCCACATAGATGAGTACCCACAGCAGCTATCGTTGCGGGTGATAGTTATTATAATCAATATTAAAGGCCAGACTTTTGAACCTTCTTATCTCCCCAGTGGCTTTGGGTTCCTTCTGTCTCCGGAAGAAGCGTCCACCTTGTTTGAACACCAGCTCTTCTCCCTGGATTGGGAATGTTTTGAGAACAGGCTCTGGGTTTTGCTCTCTCTTTCGCCGCAGCTTTTGGCACCATGACAGGTGTACAGGACATGCTTGGGGAATGTTTTCTTGGATTGCCTGCACTTTTGGACACTGAGTTGGGGTTAGTAAGTCAGAAATCATGCACAGAGTGCTCTTCCTTCAAGGGCTCCCGGGTCTGTTCTGGGATTTGGGGGAAACTAAGCACTGTTTGCTTAGGACTTTAGAGTTTATAAAAGTTCTTTTTTGTTCTTCCGTCTTTCTTTTATCCCGTGACTATTTACGGAGAACCTGCACTGTGCCACTCTGCAGGATGCCTGCAAGAAAGGAGGGACAAACCACTGTTCTGGCCCCGAAGGCCATTGGAGACGGAGGCTGGCTTTATGGATTCCCTTTACGGACTATATTTTCGTGTCCCCCCCAAAGTCAGATGTAGAAACCCTAATCCCCAGTGTAATGGTGTCAGGAGGTGGGGCCCTTGGGAGGTGGCTAGGTCATAAGGGTGGAGCTCTCAGGATGGGATTAATGCCCTTATAAGAAGAGGCACGGGAGAGTAACGTCTCTCTCTGCTCTCTGAGATGTGCAGACACAGCCAGAAGACAGCCTTCTGCAAACCAGGAACTGAGTCAGCTTCACCTTGATCTTGGGCTGCCAGCCTCCAGAACTGGGAGGAATAAATTTCCATTGTTTAAGCCACCCAGTCTGTGATATCTTGTTATAGCAGCCTGAGCAGAATAGGACTCCTGTATTTCACAGAGGATGAGTTGGAGACTCAGAGCAATTGTGCTGCTGGGAGCTCCTGCTAGTTGGTGGTGGATCTCACAGATGAGCGTGGATCCTCTGAATCCAGGCACCTGAATCTGCTTCCCCGCTACCTGCCACGTGATCCGCAGGCATGTCTGGACTTTCTCTTTGCTGCTCCCTCCCCTGCCCTCTTCTCTCTTTTTCTCTGCCATCTCCCTTTCCCCCTCTCCCAGTTCTTGTTTCTTCTGAAGAGGAAGATCTTTCTCTCTGTGGTGCCTTTCGGGGGAAGGTACCTGATGATAATGGCGTTGTGCTTGTGGTCTTCCTGCCTGGGGTGGTGTCTGTCTCAATGAATCCACTTCCCCAGCACCTAGTGTGGGGACTGGCATGATGTAGCAATTTCCTCCCTCCCTCCCTGCCCTCTTCCACTGTCCCACTGTGAGCCAGGTGTTGCACCCAGCCATGGGAGACAACAGAGTAGGTTAAAAACGCCCTGGGGGAGACACAGTATATTCGAACACCTGTTGTTTGCACAGCGTCATGGACCGGATGTTTGGACACCCTCCAAATCCCCAGATTCGTATGCTGAAAGTCTTAACCCTGAGTGTGGCTGTACTGGAATTAAGGGAGTAATTGGGTTAAATGAGGTCATGAGGGTGGAGCCCTGC
The DNA here is from genome assembly GCF_002837175.3 of Physeter macrocephalus. Lineage (NCBI taxonomy): Eukaryota > Metazoa > Chordata > Mammalia > Artiodactyla > Physeteridae > Physeter > Physeter macrocephalus. The sequence goes on from NC_041214.2 coordinate 42,510,486, forward strand.
TCTGATAGGAGAGCTCACTAGAGACCTCCCTCTCCCTCTCTCTCTGCCATGTGAGGACACGGCGGGAGGGCAGCTGTTTGCAAGCCAGGGAGAGAGCTCTCAGATCTCGAGACCCTTGATCTCGGACTTCTGTGCTCCAGAACTGTGAGAATAAACGTCTGTTGTGAAAAAAAAAAAAAAAAAAAAGGATGCTCAATATCATTAGTTACCACAGAAATGCAAATTAAAACCACAATGTGCTATTACTGTGCACCTGTTAGGATGACTAAAATTTAAAAAGAAAAAACTGACAATACCAGGATGCACTAAAACCATCGTAAATTACTGGTGATAATGCAAAATGATACAGCCATTTTGGAAAACAGATCTTCAGTTTCTCATAAAGTTAAACATATACTTACCATATAGCCCAGCAATCTTACCCATAAGTATTTCCTCAAGAGAAATGAAAACTTATTTTTACACAAAACCTATACATGAGTATCCATAGCAGCTTTATTCAGAATTGCCACAAACTGGAAACAACTCAAATGTCTTTAATTGGTAAATGGATAAATTGTAGTCTATCCATACAGTGGAAAACCACTCAGCAATAAAAAGAATGTAGTACTGATTCACACAGTGATATGGATGGATCTCAAAAGCACTGGACTAAGTAAAAGAAGCCAGTCTCAAAAGGTTAGCTACATACTCCACAATTCCATTTATATGACAGTTTGAAAAAGGTGAAACTATAGGGACAGAAAACAGATCAGTTGTAGGGACTGGAGTGGGAGTGGAAGATGTTCCCCACAAAGGGAAATGAGAGAATTTTGGCAAGTGGTAGAACAGTTCTCTATTTTGTTTGTGATGGTGGTTACAGAACCTCCATGTGTTTGTCAACACTCATAGACTTACACCCTTAAAAAGAGTGGATTTTAATGTATGTAAATGATATTTCAAGAAACCTATTTAAAAATTGATGTAATTTATCACAACATCAAAAACAAAATATAGAAATAAATCTGACAGAAGATGTACAATATCTTTTTTTTAAAATTTATTTATTTATGGCTGTGTTGGGTCTTCGTTTCTGTGTGAGGGCTTTCTATAGTTGTGGAAAGCAGGGCCATTCTTCATCGCTGTGTGCGGGCCTCTCACTATCGCGGCCTCTCTTGCGGCGGAGCACAGGCTCCAGACTCGCAGGCTCAGTAGTTGTGGCTCACGGGCCTAGTTGCTCCGCGGCACGTGGGATCTTCCCAGACCAGGGCTCGAACCCGTGTCCCCTGCATTGGCAGGCAGATTCTCAACCACTGCGCCACCAGGGAAGCCCCCAACTGATCTTTAGAGTCAATACGATCACAATAAAAATTCCAGCAGACTGTGTGTGTGTGTGTGTGTGTGCACATTTTTAAAAAAATAGAATGAGGAGGTCTGCTCAAAGCATAGAAAAGTAATAGACAGACAGTGAGAGGTATTAGGAGGAATTGTCATATCTGCCAAAATCAACAATAGACACCTAATTAAGAAAAATAAGAATCACGGGGATGAGGGCAAAGCCAAGAGGTCAACATAAAGATTATATGAATAGGTGGAGAACAAAGGGGTACTTACAAGTGGATGGGATGAGCTATGACCTAAACTAGGCCTTTTGATAATATTTCCTGAGCTAAAACATTACAGGGTACTCCTCTGCCTAATATCTCCATAACCATCAAAACCAGCTTACAAGCTGAAAAGGGAGCCCTTGTTATTTCCATTTTGTAAATAAGAACACCACAGCTTTGTAAGGTTAGGGGTCTTTCCCGAAGTCACAGATGCAGTGAATGACAGATTTGTTATTCATATCTAATGCTCCCAATTTTCTCCTCAGAAGGGGTCTGATTGATGAACCACTAAGCTTTATAACACTGTGCAGTCAGACTTAGTGAAGCATGAGGGCCAGAAGACTGTGTCATACTGGGGACCTTGATTCCTGCAAATGGGAATCAAGAAACCAGCACTCTGTATCTGATGAAATACAATTTAGGAAAAGGGACTCATTGTAGCAAAAGGCAGAAAAAAAACTAATGATGAATTAGAAATCATGGAGGCATGAAACTTGATTGAGATTCCGGTTCTTCATACCTTATTATTAGAGCCAAAGGTAAGAAATTTAAATCACAAAATGCTCATATTCTTCATGAAAACAAAATTTCTAGCATCATGTACCTTACAGCTTCCCAAGCACCCTGAACAGCGCTATAACTCTTTGATTCCAGGAGTCTGTGTGGGGCAACACAGCTGATTTCACAGTTGGGTTGCCCGCTTTCTACTGAGCCCTTGTCAGAGAGGACTGCAGCTTGTGGCAGCTCTGTCCACAGGTTAAAGGCTGCTTCTTCAGTGACAGCATGACATATGCAAATAACATCAAGCAAACAGCAGAGATGCTGGCCTCAAGTACAGGTAAACTAGAAAGTTCCCAATTGCTCACATGTTAGAAAAGAACAACGTTTTTAAAGCCACAAGGGGGCCTTGGTGACACCACAAGCCATGGAGGTGCCCTCAGCTAAGCTTCTAGCAAGCTCACAGCAGCCAGCAGGCCTGTAACAGGCTGAGGTGGCCTCAGGGTGCAGCGTGCTTCAACTTGACTGTGCATTTCAGTTACAACACAAGGTGTGTTTGTGAGTGGCAGTGACCTCAGCTGATAGCAGATTGCCAAGACCCAGTAAGAAGGAGCTAAGGCAAGGATTCAATTCTAGAAAAGTGTTCTCCATGTACGTAAACCTTTTAGACATTAGAAGATAAAACTTTTAAATGGTAAGTTAATTCAGATGCCTTTTTGCTACAGAGCTTGGTAGTAGCTTTTAAACAGGGCTTACCCAGATAAGCATCACTAGGTCCATGGCCCCAAAGACACCTGCATCAGGGCGGGGAGCAAACCATCAGTCAGCTTCACTTGGATTCATGTGGCTTAAGGATCACCCCCCTACACATACCCTGTGACTCTAAATGTTCTAATTCATTGGAGGAAAAAACTTTCACAGGAGGTAGGTTTCTGACTTGTAAGCAATTCCAAAGCAAGAAGCAATGGAACAGCTCCTGGGTGTAGGATTGAAGGAGCCCACTCACAAAGAAATATTTATAATAGGCTGTGATGTAACACCTACACTCAACTCAGTCCCTAGAGGCTTGAAGCTTAAAGATACAAAAAAATGTTTCAAGTTAATGCAAACTAAAGAGACATGACAACTAAATGCAGCATGTGTTTGTAGACTGGATCCAACCAAGATCAAGAAAAAAATTCTTCAGTATAAAAGATTATTGGAGAAATTTTAATACAGTCTGTGAATTAGATAATAAGGCCCTGGTAATGACAATTTCCTGATTTTGAAATTTTCACTATGGTTGGGTAATAACATGTCCTCATTTTCAGGAAACACATACCAAAGTATTTAGAAGTAACATGTGCATGTGCACATGTATTGGATGGGTGGGTATGTGGATGGAAAGATGAAGGAAAGGATAGATGTGTCAACCTTTAAAACAAAAAGGTAAGTGATTTATCCAGCAAAATCGTGTTTAGATGGGAATAGCAGAGGAATTGCAATTCTGGTCATTCAAACTATGGCGAACCATAGGCAAGTCTGGAGAACAAAAGAGAAGAGCATTAGTCTATAGAGGAAAGGAGAAAGTTGAAAGGGGCCGTTTTGAACAAAAGCTCATTGGAGGAGATTGAGAGTTAGGCACGATGGCAACTTCTCATTGAGTTGCGGTGGTTCCTCATTGTCTGGGTTGTTCCTGGGCAAGGGGAAAAATCTTCCTTCTTCCTGCTGGGATATGTGAAGCAAGCTTTTTCCTGCAGGGGTATGTGAAGTTAGCTGCAAAGAGTAGGATGTGCATGAGAGCTTCTCCTTCAGAGCTTCCTGACTCCTTTTGAATGAGGTTTTCCTTTATTCATTTTTACAGATGGGTGGATGGATGGAATTAAAGAAGACAGAGCTGGAAATTAGTTAAAGCAGCAAAAGACAGATTTTATCCAGTAACTATTGCAATAGGGGGAAAGGGACCTCAGTATAAAACTGGGCTCAGTTTTTAATAAAACAAGGAAAAGAAGAGATTTATAACCAAGGGAGGTCAGTGGATGGAAAGTTACTAAGAAAAGACAACAGGGTAGGGGAATTCTTGCTAAGCTGACTTAACAGGAGTTTTTGCCAAAAGCAGGCCAAGGAGTAGAAGGACGTGCTCTCACTCCCTCTTGTGAGAACACCAGAATCACAACTAGCTGCTGGACAATCATCAACAAGAAGACACTGGAACTCACCAAAAAAGATACCCCATATCCAAAGACAAAGGAGAAGCCACAATGAGATGGTAGGAGGGACGCAATCAGTGTAAAATCAGATCCCATAACTGCTGGCTGGGTGACTCACAGACTGGAGAACACTTATACCACAGAAGTCAACCCACTCAGAGTGAAGGTTCTGAGCCCCACGTCAGGCTTCCCAAACTGGGAGTCCGGCAAAGGGAGGAGGAATTCCTGGAGAATCAGACTTTGAAGGCTAGTGGGATTGGATTGCAGGACTTCGACAGGACCGGGGAAAACAGAGACTCCACTCTTCGAGGGCACACACAAAGTAGTGTGTGCATCGGGACCCAGGGGAAGGAGCAGTGACCCCAGGGGAGACTGAACCAGACCTACCTGCTGGTGTTGGAAGGTCTCCTGCAGAGGTGGGGGGTGGCTATGGCTCACCGTGAGGACAAGGACACTGGAGGCAGAAGTTCTGGGAAGTACTTCTTGGCGTGAGCCCTCCCAGAGTCTGTCATTAGCCCCACGAAAGACCCCAGGTAGTCTCCAGTGTTGGGTTGCCTCAGGTCAAACAACCAACAGGGAAGGAACCCAGCCCCACCCATCAACAGTCAAGTGGATTAAAGTTTTACTAAGCTCTGCCCACAAGAGCAACAGTCAGCTCTACCCACCACCAGTCCCTCCCATCAGGAAACTTCCACAAGCCTCTTAACCTCATCCACCAGAGGGTAGACAGCAGAAGCAGGAAGAACTACAATCCTGCAGCCTGTGGAACAAAAACCACATTCACAGAAATATAGACAAGATGAAAAGGCAAAGGGCTATGTACCAGATGAAGGAACAAGATAAAACCCCAGAAAAACAACTAAATGAAGTGGAGATAGGCAACCTTCCAGAAAAAG
>NC_041214.2:42515664-42518339 GCF_002837175.3 Physeter macrocephalus
AAGATCAAGAAGATGCAAGAAATGTTTAACAAAGACCTAGAAGAATTAAAGAACAAACAAACAGAGATGAACAATACAATAACTGAAATGAAAACTACAGTAGAAGGAACCAATAGCAGAATAACTGAGCAGAAGAACGGAAAAGTGACCTGGAAGACAGAATGATGGAATTCACGGCTGCAGAACAGAATAAAAAAAAAAAGAATGAAAAGAAATGAAGACAGCCTAAGAGACATCTAGGACAACATTAAATGCAACAACATTCGCATTATAGGGCTCCCAGAAGGAGGAGAGAGAGAAAGGACCAGAGAAAATATTTGAAGAGATTATAGTCGAAAAATTCCCTAACATGGGAAAGGAAATAGCCACCCAAGACGAGGAAGCGCAGTGAGTTCCGTACAGGATAAACCCACAGAGAAACATGCAAGACACATAGTAATCAAACTGGTAAAAATTACAGACAAAGAAAAATTATTGAAAGCAGCAAGGGTAAAACAACAAATAACATACAAGGGAACTCCCATAAGGTTAACAGCTGATTTCTCAGCAGAAACTCTACAAGCCAGAAGGGAGTGGCATGATATACTTAAAGTGATGAAAGGGAAGAACCTACAACCAAGATTACTCTACCCGGCAAGGAGCTCATTCAGATTCGATGGAGAAATCAAAAGCTTTACAGACAAGCAAAAGCTAAGAGAATTCAGCACCACCAAACCAGCTCTACAACAAATGCTAAAGGAACTTCTCTAAGTGGGAAAAACAAGAGAAGAAGAGGAGCTATAAAAACAAACCCAAAACAATTCAGAAAATGGTCATAGGAACATACATATCGATAATTACCATAAATGTGAATGGATTAAATGCTCCAACCAAAAGACACGGGCTTGCTGAATGGATACAAAAACAAGACCCATATATATGCTGTCTACAAGAGACCCACTTCAGACCTAGGGACACACACAGACTGAAAGTGAGGGCATGGAAAAAGATATTCCATTCAAATGGAAATCAAAAGAAAGCTGGAGTAGCATTACTCATATCAGATGAAATAGACTTTAAAATAAAGAATGTTACAAGAGACAAGGAAGGACACTATATAATGATCAAGGGATCAATCCAAGAAGAGGACATAACAATTATAACTATAAATGCACCCAACATAGGAGCACCTCGATACATAAGGCAACTGCTAACAGCTAAAAAAGAGGAAATCGACAGTAACACAGTAATAGTGGGGGACTTTAACAGCTCACTTACACCAATGGACAGATCATCCAAAATGAAAATAAATAAGGAAACAGAAGCTTTAAATGACACAATAGACCAGATACATCTAATTGATATTTATAGGACATTCCATCCAAAAACATCAGATTACACTTTCTTCTCAAGTGTGCACGGAACATTCTCCAGGATAGACCACATCTTGGGTCACAAATCAAGCCTCAGTAAATTTAAGAAAACTGAACTTATATCAAACATCTTTTCTGACCACAACACTATGAGATTAGAAATGAATTACAGGGGAAGAAAAGCAAAAAACACAAACACATGGATGCTAAACAATACGTTACTAAATAACCGAGAGATCACTGAAGAAATCAAAGAGGAAATCATAAAATACCTGGAGAAAAATGACAATGAAAACACGATGATTCAAAACCTATGGGATGCAGCAAAAGTAGTTCCAAGAGGGAAGTTTATAGCTATACAAGCCTACCTCAAGAAACAAGAAAAATCTCAATAAACAATCTAACCTTACACCTAAAGGAACTAGATAAAGAGGAACAAACAAAACCAAAAATTAGCAGAAGGAAAGAAATCATAAAGATCACAGCAGAAATAAATGAATTTGAGAAGATAAACAAAATTGATAAACCATTAGCCAGACTCATCAAGAAAAAGAGGGAGAGGATGCAAATCAATACAATTAGAAATGAAAAAGGAGAAGTTACAACACACATCGCAGAAATACAAAGCATCCTAAGAGACTTACAACAAGCAACTCTATGCCAACAAAATGGACAACCTGGAAGAAATGGACGAATTCTTAGAAAGGTATAACATTCCAAGACTGAACCAGGAAGAAATAGAAAATATGAACAGACCAATCACAAATAATGCAATTGAAACCGTGGTTAAAAAAATTACAGACCAATATCACTGATGAATATAGATGCAAAAATCCTCAACAAAATACTAGCAAACAGAATCCAAAAACACATTAAAAGGGTCATACACCATGATCAAGTGGGACTTATCCCAAGGATGCAAGGATTCTTCAATATATGCAAATCAATCAATGTAATACAGCATATTAACAAATTGAAGAATAAAAACTACATGATCATCTCAATAAATGCAGAAAAAGCTTTTGATAAATTTCAACACCCATTTATGATGAAAACTCTCCAGAAAGTGGGCATAGAGGGAACCTACCTCAGCATAATAAAGGCCATATACAACAAACCCACAGCAAACATCATTCTCAATGGTGAAAAACTGAAAGCATTTCCTCTAAGATCAGGAACAAGACAAGGATATCCACTCTCACCACTATAATTCAACATAGTTTTGGAAGTCCTAGCCATGGCAATCAGAAAAGAAAAAGAAATAAAAGGAATACAAATTGGAAAAGAAGAAGTAAAACTGTCACTGTTTGCAGATGACATGAT
>NC_041214.2:42519707-42543489 GCF_002837175.3 Physeter macrocephalus
GTGTGGAGAAAAGGGAACCCTCTTGCACTGTTGGTGGGAATGTAAACTGATACAGTTACTATGGAGAACAGTATGGAGGTTCCTTAAAAAACTAAAAATAGAATTACCATATGATCCAGCAATCCCACTACTGGGCATATACCCAGAGAAAACCGTAATTCAAAAAGACACATGCACCCCAATGTTCATTGCAGCACTATTTACAATAGCCAGGTCATGGAAGCAACCTAAATGCCCATCGACAGACGAATGGATAAAGAAGATGTGATACATATATACAATTGAATATTACTCAGCCATAAAAAGGAATGAAATTTAGTCATTTGTTGAGACGTGGATGGATCTAGAGACTGTCATACAGAGTGAAGTAAGTCAGAAAGAGAAAAACAAATATCGTATATTAACTCATGTATGTGGAACCTAGAATAATGTACAGATGAACCGGTTTGCAGGGCAGAAGTTGAGACACAGATGTAGAGAACAAATGTATGGACACAAAGCAGGGAAAGCCACGGCGGGGTGGGGATGGTGGTGTGCTGAATTGGGCGATTGGGATTGACATGTATACACTGATGTGTATAAAATTGATGCCTAATAAGAACCTGCTATATAAAAAAATAAATAAAATAAAATTCAAAAGAAAAAATTCAGGAAGTAAATACAAATCAATAATAAACATTTTATAATAGCTATCAAAAAAAAGCAGGCCAAAGTTAATACATCATAGTTGGGGGATGAAGAATTTCATCAGATATGGAGGGTAATCAGATATCGACGATGGGAGGATTCTCTGTTAACTGACTTAGCAAGATTCTTGCTAAAACTGTGCAATGCAGGCCCAGGAAGGACAGACACAGAAGCCCAAGGTCAAAACCTAATTGAGAAGAGGGTTCAAAGGAGCCTGACTAAAGTTCGGTCAAGGAGCTTGCCTCTGTCAATAGATGGGTGAATAGACAGATGATAGATTAGATAGATAGATAGAGACATAGATAGAGACATAGATAGAGACATAGGTAGGTAGATGGATGGATAAATAGATACGAAGATAGATGGATAGATAGAGACATAGATAGGTATGTAGTTAGGTGGATGGATGGATGGATAGATAGGAAGATAGATAGATAGGTAGATAGGTAGATAGATAGATAGATATACATAGGGAAATAGATAGACAGATAGATGTAGAAGTGCTTGTAAATGTTCTTTGGGAAGGGCGGGGATCCCCAATCTGTAGCATGTGTTGGTTTGCTTAGTGTAAATACTCTCACTGTAGCTGGTTTCAGGCTACCAACATGGGGTCACGGACACAGTGCTGGGAAGAAATGCCCACAGTTGACCACAGTGGACAGTAAGAGCAGGCTCCAGCCCACCCCTGCGTAATTCTTTGTGCTACTTGTGCAAATCTTCTGTAAGTCTAAAATCATTTCCAAATAAAAAGTTAATTTTTTTCACATAAATTACCTATAAAATAAATGGATTATAAAAATTTTTCCTAGGGATTGGGTAAAGCAATCTTTTGAACCTTAGTTCTTTTTTTTTTTCAAGTAACAGTAGACTACAGAATAACCACAATATCTAAGTTAAAGAGTAATTTTTTTAGACTAATAGACAAAAACCAAACAACAAAATGTCAAGATCTATCACAGAGAAATACCAGTAAAATACATGCTCTTGATAATTCAATTCATCAAGTGATATTGCTGAGAAAGCTTCAGTCATGGATTCAACCCACCCTGGGGCTTTCCTGATGCACAGAAAGAACACGCTGAACTGGGCCCCCACTTCCCCATCACCATCCGGATCTCATCCCGCCCCAGCATCACATTTGTATGTCAAAGAGCCGAGGCAGGAGGGAGGTAATGATTCAGCACAATTTGCTACAATAACTCTCTAAAGCTACATCTAACGGTGTGGTCAGCTGTGTCCTCTTCAGGTACTCCAAGGACAATATGCTTTTCTGGCCATAAAAAGATGTGAAAAGCCACCAGACATCACGTCGTTGTTGGAACTCAAGTTTTTATTCCCAAAATTCTGCTCCTTGTGATTATCTGTTTTCTCCAGATGCTGACAGAGACTTAAAGCCCATTAAGCGGGCTTCCCTGGTGGCGCAGTGGTTGAGAGTCCGCCTGCCGATACAGGGGACACGGGTTCGTGCCCCGGTCCAGGAAGATCCCACATGCCGCGGAGCGGCTGGGCCCGTGAGCCATGGCCGCTGAGCCTGCGCGTCCGGAGCCTGTGCTCTGCAACGGGAGAGGCCGCGACGGTGAGATGCCCGCGTACCGCAAAAAAAGAAAAAAAAAAAAAAAGAAAAAGATGATTGTCTTGATTATGATTACATTTAACATGAGGAATTTTTAGAAAGAGGAGAACTGTACATCCTGCTAGTTTTCCTTATTCACTTTACTACCATGTAAATTTCCCCAATATCATCTTTGTAGATACTTGGAGTTGAGTAAAGTTTAAAATATACTTGTTTTTGCTTAAGTAATTTAATTCTGAAGAATAATTTTTAAAGTGTAAATAGCAATTGGTCTCTACTAAAAACCAGAGAAACAGTTGAATACTTACATTTTCTTTAAACACAACTTTGTGAGAAATGTCGTTGATGACTGATTGGTGTTTGTCCCGACATAATTAGTACAAAAATTAGCATAAAAAATCTTTTAAGTCCATAGGCTTCCCCATGGTTAGTGGAATTTGACTTTTTTTTTTCTAAATTTGACATTTATTTATCAGAAGAAAAAAGAGAAGATAAATGGTAAAATCCTGGTTTCTGTGTGTAGGTCTTCTATTTGTGCTATTATAAATCACTAAACAGGGCTCTTGAAAGTGAATCAGAAATGCCAAGGGTCTCAGAATCTAGTTTAGAGATTCATTCAGAAAACAGATAATTCACTCAACTCCAGTGGCTCCTAATACACATGGCACAGATTCTTAAAAGGGAGTCCTGGTGGCGAGAGGCCACCAGCGAGAGGCCCACGTACCGCAAAAAAAAAAAAAAAAAAAAAAAAAAAGCCCATTAAGCTTCAGTTGTGTCACAGTGACACCTAAAGAGAAAAATAACAAAATGTTGAAGGCAAAATTTTGTGAACATGGTATCACAAACCAGACTTTGAATATCAAGCCACCCACTCAAACGCATGGAGACTGGGGGGCAGGGTGGGGAAGAGGGGAGATGATATGATTTTAAAGGGTATGATCAGGGGAGGGAGGCATTACTGAGAAAAGTATATTTGAAGACAGACTTGAGAAGGGGGCAGTTCGTGAGCCCTGTGGACAGCTGGGGTGCAAGGATGTTCCAGGCAGAGGGAACAGACAATGCAAAGGCCTTAGGGCAGAGACACACCCAAGTATTCACAGGACAGCGACAAGGGCAAGCGTGATGGCTCACAGGGGGCAAGGGAGAGCACAGTAGTGCTGGGGCTTGAATTGTGTCTCACCAAAATGCATATGCTGAAGTCCTAACTCCCAGTACTTCACAGTGTGGCCTTTCTGGGAACCACAGCCACTGCGGATATAACTAATTAAGATGAGGTCATACTGGAGTACGATGGGCCCCTCACCCACTAGGACTGGTGTCCTTATAAAAAAGGAGAAATTTGGACACACAGACAGACATGCACACAGTGAGGCTGCCAGGTGAAGACTGGCGTGATGCTGGCACATGTCAAGGTCCCAACAGAGTCTAGCAGACAGGACTGGAACAGATCCTTCCCTGATGACTTCAAAGGGAACACAGTCCTGCTGACACCTTGATCTCAGACTTCTAGCCTCCAAAACTGTGACACAGTACATGCCTGTGGTTTAAGCCACTCAGCTTGTGGTACTGGGTTCTGGAAGCTCTAGCAAAGTAATAGGCAATTAGGCCAAAGTGAGAGTAAAGAGGCAGATGATAAAAGGTCTTAATGCAAGGACATTGGAGGTGAAGTCATTATAGCATCTTGAGCAGAGGAGTGAAATAATCTGCCCAAAGGCTGACTTCCAGAGCACTGCAGTTTTATGAAGTCTCAGAAAAGAGCAGCTGAGAAGGAGCCACCAGTGACGTAAAAGGAAAACCAGGAGAATGTGCAGCGGGGAAAGCCCATGGTACTTTTCTATCTAAAAACATAGTCAGGTGGTATGGCACAAGCAGCTCACTGTGGGTGGATCGGGGACAGTCACTGAAGAAGGAGGACAAACAAGTCCATCAACTTCCTCCAAGGCATACGCGAGCCAGTGAAGCATAAAAAAATCTTTTAAGTCCATGGGCTTCCCCATGGTTAGTGGAATTTGACTTTTTTTTTTCTAAATTTGACATTTATTTATCAGAAGAAAAAAGAGAAGATAAATGGTAAAATCCTGGTTTCTGTGTGTAGGTCTTCTATTTGTGCTATTATAAATCACTAAACAGGGCTCTTGAAAGTGAATCAGAAATGCCAAGGGTCTCAGAATCTAGTTTAGAGATTCATTCAGAAAACAGATAATTCACTCAACTCCAGTGGCTCCTAATACACATGGCACAGATTCTTAAAAGGGAGTCCTGGTGGCGAGAGGCCACCAGCGAGAGGCCCACGTACCGCAAAAAAAAAAAAAAAAAAAAAAAAAAAAAGCCCATTAAGCTTCAGTTGTGTCACAGTGACACCTAAAGAGAAAAATAACAAAATGTTGAAGGCAAAATTTTGTGAACATGGTATCACAAACCAGACTTTGAATATCAAGCCACCCACTCAAACGCATAGCATTCTTAAGCGTACTAAACATGACAAACTTCCAGCATCATTCTGAGCTATCTATGCCTTTGGTGAGCTTAAAGGTTAACTCCAAGTGCTCGCAAATTCTTTGGTGCTTTATAGGAAACAAGAAAATAAAGTTTAAAGTCCAAGATCTAATTTATGAGCAACGCATCCAGGCATATAAGCCCTACCACAGTGATTGCTGAATTATAACATCTAAAACCAGAATGGACTGAACATGTTAGATGAACACGGATTTAACAATTCTTTGGTGTAAATGAATGAACTCCACAAAGATCACATGGCTGTTTTGCACTTGGTCCAGTCTGCACATTGTAACTCATTCAGAACATTTCTGATATTCTCAACACAAACTTCTCCTCTGTGATGTTTTTTTGATGCAAGATTCCATATATTTTCAAATTCATCCTCGGAAAGCTTGACACCAATGTTACATAATATCTCTGCAATCTAGGGGGAAAAAAAAACTTTCAAAGTCAGGCTAATATTTATGTGTTTTTCAGTTTGTATTTTTAAAAATATCTTTATAATATCTAAGACTATGGACATTTATCCCCCAAAAAGATGTGTGGATGTGTGTGTGTGGTGGGGGAGGAGGGCTTATTACGTATAATAAGCCAATATTAAAATTCCAGTACTTTCAGCTCAGGAATCATTTTGCTAATGTGAATGAATATGAGCGTGTTCAACTCTACTAGCCAATATATAAAATTACTTTCAACTCTAAGTGTTTCTGTTTATTTTAAAGGGAGGTGGCCAAATTCAAGCAGAAAGGGTAAAAGTTAAAGATAGAAGACTTGCTGGATTTTATTTCCATCCCAGTCACCTCTTATGTATGTTATCTAGACCCCTTGCATATTAGTTTCTCTTCTTTAAAATAAGAATATTTATGGGACTTCCCTGGCGGTCCAGTGCGCTTCCATTGCAGGAGGCACACTCTAAGTGTTTCTGTTTATTTTAAAGGGAGGTGGCCAAATTCAAGCAGAAAGGGTAAAAGAATTAAAGATAGAAGACTTGCTGGATTTTATTTCCATCCCAGTCACCTCTTATGTATGTTAATCTAGACCCCTTGCATATTAGTTTCTCTACTTTAAAATAAGAATATTTATGGGACTTCCCTGGCGGTCCAGTGCGCTTCCACTGCAGGAGGCACACGTTCGATCCCTGGTCGGGGAACTAAGATCCCACGAGCCACGTGGCCAAAAGATAAAGAACATTTATGGAGTGTCTCTAACTGGCCAGTTGTAAACTTTAATTATAGCTGGGGGTGTGCAAATGTCGGAGAGATAGTGCATGCGCGAACGAGTGAGCAGACTAAAATCTGAGCATATTGAAAACCAGCCAACGTTGGTTATTAATCATCTCTCTGCAGTGATAATTAGTAAAAGAGATAAAGGGAGGGGGGAAACATGCTTTATATGTCCCAGGGAAAATATAAGACAGGAAAGATAAGAACCAGTAGTGGGAAGAAATTTTAGAATGGGTAGAGCGAAGACAAGATTTGAAAAAAAAATGAAACTAAATTTAAAAGAGGAAAGACATTTACTATGAAGCATACAGGAAGGAAGCAAAGAGGGAAATGGAAAGAAAGGTTAGACAGTGAATAGGAAAGCCAAAGAAAAAGAAGACCTGCAGAATACCTCTATTAAACTAAATCTTAACAATTAAAAGGTCCCCTAGATATGATGTGCCTTGTGGGAAATTAAGAATATAATCAAATACACTTGAAATTCAGGAGAGCAGTGCTGTCAGCGGCAGCAGTTACACAGCAGAAGCGCCTCCAGGCACCCGTGCATAGTTGCTATTTTCCTCCACCCAGTGACAGGTAAAGAAAGTCCCTGCAGGGACTTCCCTGGCGGTCCAGTGGTTAAGACTCCACTCTTCCACTGTAGGGGGCTCGGGTTCGATCCCTGGTCAGGGAACTTAAGATCCCACATGCCATGTCGTGCAGCCACAAAAAAAAAAATGTCCCTGCAGAGTGAAGCCCTGAGGTGCGTTCTTGGGAAACCCAGCCCTTCTCCCCTGTTTCCTTCCCAACTCTTTGGGAGGCATTCCTACCCTCATTCAGCTTTCCATCCTCGTGTATTGATTAGCTAACACTTTTACAGAAACCCATCTATTCTCAAAGTGACGTTATTACTCCAACCAGGTCTCTGGGTTCTTTTTCCTTTTTTTTTAAAAATAGACTTTATTTTTTAGAGCAGTTTTAGGTTTCTAGAAAAATTGAGCAGAAATTATAGCGAGTTCCCGTATGCTCTATCACCTGCCCCCTCTTTTCCCGTTAGTAACATCTTGCATTAGTGGGTATATTTGTTACAGTTGATGAGCCAATATTGATACATTATTATTAACCAAAGTCCATAGTTCACGTGAGGGTTCACTCTCTGCGTTGCATAATCTATGGGTTTTGACAAATGGATAATAACACGTATCCACCATTATGGTATCATACAAAATAGTTTCACTGCCCTAAAGATCCTCCGTGCTACACCTGTTCATCCTTCCCTTTTTCTCTCCAACCCTCTGGCAACCATCGGTCTTTCTACTTTCTCCATTGTTTTGCCTTTTCTAGAATGTCATTTAGTTGGAATAGTATATGTGCAGGCCTCTGGGTTCTTACTTCCTACCTAGAATTGTGATATAAAGGATGACTTCCTAGTTAAAATAATTTTAGGCATCAGGAAACAAGCAGATTTTTGTTTCTTTTGGTGGCCCTGAAGCCCTATTTCATAGGCCCTTTAGAGTGACTGAGGGAAGAGAAAATACAGTCTGCGAATGTCTCTTCTCTGACCCTCTGTGGTGGATCCTGGGTTCCTTCTTTGGGACCAGCCAGCAGGCATCTTCCTCTGAGTTTCTCCCCGCCTCTCTCCCACCTCAGTGGGAATGAATCATTGGAATGAATCTGTTACTAAGTTTGCAAGTTTGCAAGCCATCAATCCTGCATGTGAAGTCCCAGAAAGCATCACACGTCTGTTCACGTCATTTCTAGCTCTGGATTTGAAAGTTCGAAGAAGCAATTGCTCCCTTGATCACAGCCTGCTTTCCCACAATGGCAGATCTAGACAGGCTGCTCTGACCAAGACCTGCCATTACTCCTCGGCCCTCAGAACCCCAATGGCTATCCTGGCCTAGCCGGTTGCACCTGCTTTATAACCAACCTAGGAAGAAAATCACCTGGGCCATGAAGACCATGTTTACCGAGTGAAAAAACAAGATACATGGGCTGACACGTGGCAACAGGACAGAACATTTTAAATCAGTGCTTGTTGTAGATAATCTGAGATAGCAGCTCATAAGGATGGCAGAGTGGCCCTCCTCACACTTACTCTTTGGTTTCAGAGACCCACGACCACAAGGGTACTTACACAAGGAAGGGATTGAGCCTCTTTGCTTTTATTCAACGAAGAATAGTGTTGAATATCTTAGGAAAACAGTTTTCTTTTTATACATAGGTCATAGTGAATATATGACGTGAGTGTAATGCTTCTTATTAGAGTAAATTCAACTTCAAGAATTGTACCAAATATCACAACCAAATTGAACATTATCCTCAAGAATCCTAATGGGGGGTGGGGGCAGGGTGCTCCTGATGACTTTTGTAATATAAACGCTCAAGCAAATAAACATTTCCACCTTTGCGTGTAGTTGGCCTTTCTTTCAACCCTTTTGAAATCACATGTTGTACCTCTTTTTTGGATCTGGTCTTGAAGAAGTCTCTTTCAAATAGTCCTTTCTGGCCAAAGATGGTAGGATGCAGCAATGAATAGGCATTTCCCTCTTCACCATAATTGGTTCTGTCACTGATGCGGCGAATTTGGGGGGCGGGAATATCGGACCGAATGGTTGGAACACCATAGATGGGATAACCTAGGACATGGATGGGGGAGGAAAACAGGCATTCTAAATACAGCCGCCACCAACCATGTGGCTACTGAGCACTGGAAATGTGGCTAGTCCAAACTGAGCTGTGCTCTGAGTGTAAAATACACAATTTCAAAGATGTAGTACCCCAAAAAAGAATATGAGACATTTAATTAATCATTTTATATTGATTCCTTGTTGAGATGATAGTACTTTGGAGATACATATTGTATATAATATATATATATATACTATTTAAAAAATTTTTTTTTCTTTTGGCTGCGCCACACAGCATTCAGGAACTTAGTTCCCTGACCAGGGATTGAACCTGGGCCTCGGCAGTGAAAGCACCAAGCCCTAACCACTGGACTGCCAGGGAATTCCCAATATACTATTAAAGTTAATTTCACCTGTTTCTTCTTCTTAATGTGGCTACTAAAATTTTTTAAATACATATGACACCAGGACTTCCCTGGTGGCGCAGTGGTTAAGAATCCACCTGCCAATGCAGGAGACACAGGTTCGAGCCCTGGTCCGGGAAGATCCCACATGCCGCGGAGCAACTAAGCCCGTGCACCACAACTACTGAGCCTGCGCTCTAGAGCCCACGAGGCACAACTACTGAAGCCCATGCGCCTAGAGCCCGTGCTCCGCAACAAGAGAAGCCACCGCAATGAGAAGCCCACGCACCGCAATGAAGAGTAGCGCCCGCTCACCGCAACTAGAGAAGGCCTGCACGCAGCAAGGAAGCCCCAACGCAGCCAAAAATAAATAATAAATTAAAACAAAAAAAATACGTACAACACCAATTGTATTTCTATTGGGCAACACTATTCCAAAGCAAGTAGCAAGCTCTCATCACAACAGAATGTAAAGCATGTCTATGAAATCCAGTTAAGAAAAATATGTAAATCCTTAATCATGGCCTTAGTCCAAAAAAGGGATCTTGACCAATACAAAAGAGTCTTCTAAATTCATCATGCTTGATATTGAGATCTGGGCAGTTATGGGTTGAACTGTATCCTCCCCAGACATTTTTTTTTTTTTTTTTTTTTTGTGGTATGCTGGCCTCCCTCTGTTGTGGCCTCTCCCGTTGCGGAGCACAGGCTCCGGACGCGCAGGCTCAGCGGCCATGGCTCACGGGCCCAGCCACTCCGCGGCATGTGGGATCTTCCTGGACCGGGGCACGAACCTGGTTCCCCTGCATCGGCAGGCGGACGCACAACCACTGCGCCACCAGGGAAGCCCCTCCCCAGACTTTTATGTTAAAGTCCTAACCCTTAGTACCTCAGGAGGTGACCTTATTTGGAAAGAGGGTCATTGCAGGAATAATTAATTAAGATGAGGTTATACAGGAGAAGGGTGGACAGTTAGTCCAATATGACTGGAGTCCTTATAAAAAGGGGACATTGGGACACAGATGCTCACACAGGAGAACATCAGATGAAGATGAAGGCAGACATCAGGCTGGTGCAGCAGAAGCTGAGTAGCACCAAAGACTGCCGGCAAACCCCCAGAATCCAGGATAGGGCCTGGAGCAGATTTTCCCTCACAGCGCTCAGAAGGAAGCCACCCTGCCAACACCTTGATCTCGGACTTCCAGCCATCATGAGATGATCAATTTCTGCTGTTTAGCCATTCAGTTTGTGGTATTTGTTATGATACCCCTAGCAGACTAAAGACGGGGAATAAAGATGTAAGGAACCATTCTGTAAGAGCTCTTCAAATATTTGAAGGCAAATCTGTTTGTAGCTAAGACTCACATGGTTCAAAAGTCTCCTAGCACTTGGTGAAGTCTGAATTACGACGAGGTCTAACATTCCGGGTTCTGAGCTATGATGGTTTCAGTTTCATTGATATAGAGAGAATCATTTTATTTGGGTCACCATGAACACTAGTTCAATTCAGCCTACATTTATTGAGCCCTCCTGGGTGCTTAGAATACAGAACTGAATGAAAGGTCCTGGACTTTGAGAAAGTTAGAGTCTAACAGAGGCTGGGGGACAATGCAAGGACAGACAAAGGACACTCCCCTTCTGTGTTTGTTGATCCTTTTAACACTCAGCAAATAATATGACATACTCACAAGTAGAAGGAACAGCGCCTACAACTGCACTGATCTCCGAAGAAGTGGTCTTGTAGTGATTAGAAACTTTATCGCTTGGCCTCAGAAGTGTCCGCAGAGTCTTTTCTGAGCTCCCTGGCTCTTTCAAGACAGTATCTTCAGGCTTTATCAGGAGAGCTGGTTCAGATTCTTCTACATTAGCCTCAGCAGGGCTTGCACAATTTGGTTTTCCACCTTCAAGCAAAGACGGAAAGGGGGAAAAAAAAGTACAGGACAAAGTTACTACCTGGTGCTCACCCTGTAACAAGATGAGTTTTCCCATTTAGTCTCTTCTTGCTGGTGGAAACAGAGGCTGAGCTGGTGTAGACCCTCCGCTGATACCAGTGGCCACTGTGGAAGCACAAGTTCAGTCCAAGGTCATACACCAGGAAATCTGAACAAGGTCTAATGTTTCTGCTCACCACTTCGCTCATTTTATGCTAGAATAAAGCTTTTAAATCTGAAACACCAAATGAAAATGGAGAACTTTTTTTTTCTTTATTCTTTTTAAAAATTAGAGCCTATTTTCATATTTGACTTGAACTACAGGATTACCAGAGTTGTTCCTAAGACTGTGCCCTGGGGAGGGACAGGAGAAGAAATATTTGGAGCTGTAAATTCCACACATACCTGATCTCGGTAGGGAGGGAGCCCCCATGCACTGTGACATTTGGAGAGGCGACGAGAGCTCGCTGTGAGCGCAGGAACCGATTCTATAAATAACTCCCTTCCAATCAGTGTATAAGAGAAAACCCTGAGATACAACTACGATTGTAAGATTCTGTTCTCTTTTGCAGATTTGCTTTGCTGAGTCAGTTCTGAAGTTGAGGAGGAAATTCCTGACACAGCTTTCTCATGGAGCTGCTAAGTACACAGCACTAGGCGGCGCTGTGGTCTCTCGAGCGCTGGAGGAACTCAAGGTGCTGGGGAAGGCCCAGCACCGGCTACACAGGCGAAGGGTGCCAACCAGAAAAGACAGGCCCATCTAAAGTCTGCACCCCCCGACTCAGCCCCTGCCAATCGCTGCCGTGAAAGCGTCGGGCCCAGTGTTCCAGACCCCCTGGACCCACTCCCTGTACCCACGGGTGGGTGGGCGCAAAAGGCAGAAATCTGGACCAAGTATGAGAAATAGTTTCTCAGAAAACTGTTCGAAAGCCCCTGCCTTAAAGGACGCACCCCCTTTTCTCCAGCTGTCAATAGTAAGATGGAACTTGATATAAGAAAATTGCTGGCAATACATTCCCGAGTCCCTTATGACTGACCCACCAGCCACTGTCTTAGAAGAAGAGGAAAACCTCAAGAACTCCATTGAAAATGGCTGCTCAAGTCAGGACCCCACAACCAGGAACAATTAGAAGAACCACCTGGTCTGAAAGCAGGCTTTTGTTTCCCCCACTGTTTCATGAGTTATACCAAGAAGGAAAATACACTGTCACCCTCTATTTATTTCTGAGAGAACTAGGGTAGACTTGTTTTCTATAAAAAGCTTCATTAGGTAGAGAAGATCCTCCGGCTCTCCTAGTGGACAGCAGAGAAAAGCCATCCCAGAAACTGGTAAGGGCTCCCGTGGTCAATAAAGCCCCAAGTGTGGTACTGGCTTTGCAGGAATAAAAGTGAAAACAGGAGTATCTTCACGTTTTAGAGGAGAGATATTCCAAGAGGAGATAAAAATGTTAAGACAATCTTTCAAAAGTTAATCGTCTGTAAGAATCAAGACTTGAAAATTAAAGCAAACGAGGTATCATTATATAACAACTAAATCACAAGAATGTTTGAAATAACACTCAATGGTAGCAAGATTGGAGTAAAACCTTCTCACCACCGTGACTGATAAAGTTGCAAATTGGTACAATCATTTAAAAAAGCAAAATGAAAGAGAGAGTTACTTCTAGGACAAAAATATCATTCATAAGAAATGAGATATAATTAGAAACAGAAAGCTTTCTGAGAGATGATAATCATTATAGCGTCACCCATATTACGTTTAAAATATCTGGAAATTACCTAAGTTTTAAAAAGTGAGGAAATGGTTTAGTAATTCATAATACCTCAGCTTAAGGGAACTGAAAATGAAGTTTACAGAAACCATAAAAGTATCTCTTCATTCCATAGAAATTTGAGAGCTAAGTTTTTTTTTTAGCCAAATAAAAATGGTACAGTCACCGTGATTTTAGCTATTTTAAAATATTTCCATACATGAACTTCCCTGGTGGCACAGTGGTTAAGAATACGCCTGCCAATGCAGGGGACACAGGTTCGAGCCCTGGTCCGGGAAGATCCCACATGCCGCAGAGCAACTAAGCCCATGCACCACAGCTACTGAGCCTGCGCTCTAGAGCCCATGAGCCACAACTGCTGAGCCCGTGTGCCACAACTACTGAAGCCTGTGCGCCTAGAGTCCGTGCTCCACAACAAGAGAAGCCACCGCAATAAGAAGCCTGTGCACCGCTACGAAGAGTAGCCCTTGCTCACCGCAACTAGAAAAAGCCCGCATGCAGCAACAAAGACCCAACACAGCCAAAAATAAAATTAATTAATTAATTAATTTTAAAAACAAAGAACAAGCTTATAAAAAAAAATTTCCATACGCACACACACATATGTAAATATGTATATCTACCTATGGTTAGTGATGCAGGAAGATAATGTGTAAACATGAAGATATTTGAATAAAAATAAAGATTATGTTTTTCCTTTTCTTAAAAAATTTAACAGGTCAAATTCTATTTTACAATTGACTTTTCCTGGCGGAGGGGAGCTAATTTCTCTAAGAAAATGGTTTTCAAACAGCTTTCTGAGGAACTCTTTTTCATATTTTGGGCTTCTGTGTAAATTGTTTTGCTTGTAATTGTTTTCTTTTGAATGAGTAATACACGGTTCCAAACTTAAAAGATACAAAAACATAGATTGAAAAGTGAGTCTCGCTGCCACTTTGACCCTCAGCAACCAGTGTCCCCTCCCCGGAAATAATAAATGTTATCAAATTCTTTCCTAACCTTCCACAGATATTCTATGCATAAAAATGAAAACAAATATATGTATATGTGCATATCTTTAAATATATAATATTAAAGTTGACAAGAGTCAATCTCCTAAGAAAAAGAAAATACTAAAGTCCATTTAAGAATTTAGCAAGCCTTCAGAAATTAAATACCTTTAATAATGACCCTCTCTTCATACTCTTTAAGGGGGGTTTTATCTTTCCAGTTAAGAAAATTTGCAAATTCAAGGTAGTTAATCAGCCCGTCGTTATCCACATCACAATGTTCAAATAGCTGGTCCAGGAGCTTCTCATCTATGTGCACACTGGCCTGGTCACACGCTTCCCGAAGCTCAGATTTATCTATGGCCCCATCTCCCTTCTGTTAGACACGAAGCAAAAAAAGATGACATGAACATTGTCTTCACGAGCAGAGTGGGCAACATCTGTTATTTCCTTTAAGAAAAAAGAAAGAGCTCTATCACATAAATTCAAAGAATCGGTCCTATTTTTCACATAAGGAGAGTCAGATATTAAGCGAGATTGGTCCCCATCGTGTGCAGCTGATATGTGCCCGGTAATTTCAACCCTGGTTGGAGCGGAGTGTGGCTCACAGCCTTTGTTCATTTTAATATCTTTCTCATTAAATCATGTTGTTTACACTCGGGTTGAGCAGGCCTAAGCATGATTCATGCTTGACATTTCATTTGACCAATGTTGTGTACTTTTGACAGCTTTCTGCAATTTTCAATGCTTTTAAAGTTGGTGCTCCAACTAGGCAGTCAGGGACTTCCCTGGTGGTCCAGTGGTTAGGACTCCACACTTTCACTCACAAGGGCCTAGGTTCAATCCCTGGTTGGGGAACTAAGATCCCACACGCCGTGCGGTGTGGGAAAAAATTAAAAAGTCAACTGGGCAGTGATTGTCCTACACTCCATTGCCTGGTAAAAAGAAGAAGTTAGGGAAGTGGCTGCAGGCCAAGCACAGAGAGTGGATTCAAAGGCAGCTGCCCCTGGATATTAACACTCCCGTGGACAAGAGGATTCACTCAGATTCATCCTGGAAGCGGGAGGAGGGGAAGTTTCCACCCCTTTCAGACAACAGTTAAAGACAGAAGCACCTACGCTGAGCGTGAAAGGCGGGAAGTTTAGAAAGGCTCTGGGCAGAACCCGGCTGATTCACTTGCAGGGTGAGAGGCCAGAGCACATAATGCTTGTTAAGGAAGAATGGCCAGAGCTGGGCATCTTACCACTCAGCCCTACTGCAGCCCGTCAAGCCAAACTTAGATCCATCCGAGATGACAGGGAAAGGTCCCAGTGTTTTCAAAGTGGGTGCCAGCTGCTATAAGGGAGCTTTGGCCCTCTCAAAGAGATTTCCCCGAGATAGTTAAACTCCCTAGGGAAAACATAAATGACTCACTAACAATCAGCTCCTAGGCCCAGGGTTGGATTCACAACGCTGGTGAAGGCAATCCCCTTAAGAACACGAAACTGACCCAGTGAATTCTAGATAAATTCCTGCAGCCAGACCCATAGGCCTGGAGAATGTTCCTAACCCTCATGCTGAAACAGAATGAGAATTTAACATATATTATATGGACAGGGAGCTGCAATGCCCTGGATTAAAGTAGACTGCTTTATGCAAGTCTCTGCTGCCAGCCCAAGTCAATCAAAACTACGAGCCCCACAGCCCTAACTGAAAAGCAAAGTTGTGGGGGGACTGTTGAATCGAGGATCCCCAAATCTGAAAAAGATGGTGGCGATAATGAAAGAAAATGCTTCTTATTCACTGGGTACAGAGCCACTCCTGCCTCTGCAGCCTTGACGTTTCCCTCCCCCCCATACCCCAACCTCAGCTGTTCTAAGGAAGACTAGGTATGGGACAAGATCTCCTTGTCCCCAAGGGAATCACAGGACACAAGTATCTGTCCCAGTATGTTGTGGAACTTCAGGGGGGTGGAGACTGAAACTACTACGGCTTCATTGGCTATGGGTGCCAAAGTCGTCACCCTACTGAGTGTGCAGCAAGAAGAGATGTCAGGAATCAGCTGGTGGGGTTTGGGCAGGGTTTGTTCAAAGTGGAGAAGGAAAGTTAATAATATATTATTGCTGTGGCTTCCACTGCTGGATGTGTCAATTAGTATTGATGCTTTCCATACCTGTCTTATGAATGTTCAGGCACTTATGATCAAGAGAAGCCACATGGAGAGAATGCTAGTACCTTTGGGGCCCCTCAACCCTCATGACCCCTTTGAGCTGCAAGTCTCTATGAATAATGATTTCACCACGTAGAGCCGCTGGGCCTGGTTCACTAACCTGAAACCCAATGGTCTTCACTGGTCTGCTGTGGCTTTCAACCTCAGTAAGAACTAAGGACCAAAAAAGGGCATAGTCACTCTACTCAGTGGGCAGACCTCAAGGTTATTCTCACAGCTCCAGCCAATACGGACATTGATGAATCTGTTATATTTTTACTGACTCTTGGACTGTTGCCAATGGCCTGCCTGCTTGGTTGCCACTTGGAAAACTACAGACTGGGGACTTCCCTGGTAGTCCAGCGGTTAGGACTCCATGCTTCCAATGCAGGAGGCATGGGTTCGATCCCTGGTTGGAGAACTAAGACCCCACATGCTGCCCGGGATGGCCAAAAATACAGAAAATTAAAAATTTTTTAAATTTTAAAAAAGAACACTATAGATTGGAAGATTAAAGACGCCTCTTTTTGAGACACAAAACTATGGATCAACAGAGGAATGGATAAAGAAGATGTGGTACATATATACAGTGGAATAAAAACGAACCAAATAATGCCATTTGCAGCAACACGGATGGACCTAGAGATTGTCATACTGAGTGACATAAAGCAGACACAGAAAAACAAATATCATATGATATCGCTTATATGTGGATCTAAAAAAGAAGGGGGTACAAATGAACTTATTTACAAAACAGAAATAGCATCATGAATGTAGAAAACAAACTTATGGTTACCAGGGAATGGGGGGGAAGGATAAATTGGGAGATTGGGATTGACATATACACACTACTATGTATAAAATAGATAACTAATAAGAACCTGCTGTATAGCACAGGGAACTCTACTCAATACTCTGTAATGACCTACATGGGGAAAGAATCTAAAACAAAAAGTGTGGATCTATGTATATGTATAACTGACTCACTTTGCTGTACACCTGAAACTAACATATTATAAATGAACTGTACTCCAATTTTAAAAAAAAAGGAAAAAGAAAACTATGGAAACAAATCACGGCTGCTGAGTGAACCATCCAGGTAATTCATATAGATACCCAGGATAAGGGTCCATCCTCCGATGTGGATGACAGGAATCAGGCTTTGGATTGAGCCTGCACCACCCAGGTTGCACCATCGCTGCCTGGATCCATCCTTGTAGCAGACACGACAATACACTCACCATTAGACCAAGTGCCAAAAAAGCAGTCGACGTTTCTGAGGCAGAGGCTACCACCACATGCCTAACTTGTGACTCCTGCCACAAGCTGACCCATTTGTCTCATGGTGAGGGAGGACACATCACACACAAGGCATTGCCCCATGCTCCTGGCATACTGACTACATGAACCTTTGTCCCCACTCAGAGCTATTGGTGGTGCATCTCTCTGTTGACACATTTTCAAGTTATAGAATTGCTATTTCAGTCCAATGAGCCAGCTCCAGGCACAAAAGTATGGCCCGTGCAATTCATCTGAGTCACGTGCTTTGCTTTCTGGACCACTTTTGATCTGACAGTGGCGTGACTTATAGCACAAAGGCTACTCAACAATGAGCTATTAGTCAAGGTATTCAATGAACCTTTTATGCCCCCAACCATCCACAGCAGTCTGGTATTACTGAGCTTTGGAACAGCCTTGCTCACACGTCTTAGTAAACCGGTTTTGTCAATGAATGCAACTGTCCCCCAAAAGGAATCATCCCATCTCAGCTACTTCCTGGATAATAAGCAGAATAAAAGGAGTTGGAATTATATATACCTATTTTGAAAATTTGAGACTCTGCTGTGACCATTCTTGGACATGATGAGTCTTTATTTTTCCCCTCCTTTAGATTTTAAGTTCCCTGAGTTAAAAGCCTGCACATTATCTGGGATAATGTTTGATGTGCTGTGAGTGTTCAACAAATAACAGAATTAATCCTTTAAGCCAAGAAGATTCATTTAGGAAATCACAGTTTATTTGTTCTGTTTTGTTTTGCTTTTCAATTAAATTAAATCTGGGCATTCAACAGTATAAGATTCAAATCATCAAAAACAATCCTACAGCTGTACTAGGAAGACCCACATCTTATTACCCACTCAGAAACAAAAAGCTCCTCAAGGACACTGAGCACTACATTGTACATATTAAAAGTTAACTATTTAAAAGGTATATCAGCATTAAACAATTCTCAGTAATTTCCTCCTGCTTAATTTAATTTTATCATAAGGAATGTGCCTGGTGGTTCACTGAGATCATCAACAGCTGTTAAGATGATCGTCTTAATTATGATTACATTTAACATGAGGAATTTTTAGAAAGAGGAGAACTATGCATCCTGCTAGTTTTCCTTATTCACTTTACTACCATGTAAATTTCCCCAGTATCATATTTGTAGATACTTGGAGTTGAGTAAAGTTTAAAATATACTTGTTTTTGCTTAAGTAATTTAATTCTGAAGAATAATTTTTAAATTACCTGTAAATAGCAACCGGTCTCTACTAAAAACCAGAGAAACAGTTGAATACTTACATTTTCTTTAAACACAACTTTGTGAGAAATGTCGTTGACGACTGATTGGTGTTTATCCCGACATAATTAGTACAAACTTAACTGAGATATTTAACCCACTTTTTATTCACCAGTACATCACAGGCACACAGGCCCCTAATCTAAAATCAAATAAAACGCATGGGCTTAAAATGAATTAGCCAATGAGTGATCAAGATTTTTTTATAAGATAAAAATGGTGAGGTGTCACTTTTCTAAAACTGTACTCAACATCAGAATGGAGATAAGAATATTATCTTTTCCTTTTGAGATAAACTAAAATTATTCTGCTCTTTCTTTTCTTCTGCTATCAAGATTATGATGCACTGCATCATCACAGGTTTATTTATGAGCTTTTATTTGTTTATGCTAGACTCATTCTAAAACTGTTTGAGGCTGCCTAGAAAAAGAAGTACAATGAGAGCCAAAAAAAGTGAGGAAATCAGGGCAAAGAGAAAATAAAGGACTAAAATAAGATGAAACCTGAAATAAAAAGAGTGCACAAAATGTATGCTATAAGATCACATTCACAAACTAGATGTGTTTCTCTGTATTGGCTCTAAGCTTCCTGGCAGCCAAGTCAAAAAGGTATGCACTATTGGTCCAAAGTCATGCTGTACATGAAGTAAAAACAAACCAGATACTTAGACAAAGCACAGTTATGTGCTTTAGAGAGACTGGGTTTCCTTATAAAGAGGATGCATGTGACAAAAATAAATAACAGCCACGTGGGCGTACTAATAAAAAATGTGCCACGTTTCACAAATTGTTTGTGTAGTAGCACTCCTTAGTGCAAGCCTAAGGCACTGTGCAGCTTGGTAAATCCTGTAATGGCCTAAAATGATGTCAGGTAATTATGCAGCCCCAGGTTGATCTCACTTGATCAAAGAATAAAATTTAGAGTAGCTTGAAAATTGAGTGATCTTGCTCTCAAAACTGAAACCACACCTGGTCCCCAGGGGAGAGCATTCTAAGCTTGACTTGGACTAGACTGACAGTACCGTGTGTACACATTCAGAGTGAGGCAGAGACTGTCCATCCTCCAGGCTCCCAGCACTCTCCAGTTTAATGATCTGCAACAGTGGTTCTCAAACCCCAGCCTGCATCAGAATCACTGAAAAGCTTGTTAAAACACAATTGCTAGAACCCAACCCCAAGTTCCTAATTCAGGAGGTCTGGGGTGGGCCTTAGGATGTGTATCTCTAGCATGTTCCCAAGTGATACTGATGATGGTGAAAGAACCACATTTTGACAACGCAGATCTACTCCAGCAAACTTTTTCTGTCAAGGGCCAACAAGTAGATATCATAGGTTTTGCAAGCCATTCAGTCTCTGATGCACTACTCTGCATGTGTAGTTGCAAAAGCAGCCGTGGACAATACTTAAAACAAATGGGCATGCATATGATCCAGCAATCCCACTCCTGAGCAGATATCCAAAGAAAACTCGAATTCAAAGAGATACATGCATCCCAATTTTTTAAAATATAGGCATGTAAAACTATTTACAAAAACAGGTGGTGGAGTGGACTTGATCCTGATCTACACCAGCCTGCTGGGACCTGTAAGCCCATGCGTAGACCAAAAAAGCTTCACTTTACTACTGGCCTTGTCATAGTGTCTGAAGGCTGCCAGCAAAGTGTCAAAGTTTTGGTAGTTAACTTTCTTTAAGTGATGTCGCACTGCTGCAACCAGGGCTCTCTGTCTGTCCTTGCCTCGGAGATATTCTCCCGGAAGTCTTCCGTGGATGAGATCACCAGCTCCTATAGAGGGGGAAAAAAAAGTCTTTTATCTGAATTTAAAGTCTGTCACAATTATTCCCATACTAAAAAAGAGAGAGATCTAGCAACTTCTGTGAATGAAAAAACCTAACTCCAATACTATTATGCAGCATGACAGAAAATCCTTTTGTATAAAAAAAAAAGTACAAAGTAATTGATAAAAATGAATACTTCTGCTTTATGTGACTTCTTTGCTCAATGAAAAAAAATCTGAAAAATGAATTTTATGGGGGAATCATGAGCCCACTCAGCTGTCAAATCCTTTCCTAAGACAGCAAAGTCCTTGCCTGACACCCTCTTAGCAGACATTTGTCTACAAGGCTGAGGATCTGAAAGCTGGGGCTGATTCCATGTGGGGGTCACTCTGTGTGCCTTAGGGTTGACTAAACGTCTGGGAAACCTTGTAAAAACTGGACACAAGTTCCCTACTCCTTCCTAATGTGAGTTTCCTGTCTGCCTTCAGTCTGCATACCAAGTCCCCATTTCTGTCCTGCTTCCCCTACGCTATTACCAGCACAGGAGACCTCCATTCAGAGTCCATTAAGTGAGTCCTGACCCACAACCCCAAGTAATAACCCCTCCAATCCACCTGCTGCCACCGCCAGACCCGGCCCTTGCTTCCACTTTTCTTTCATGACTTAAAGGAACTTTCCTGAATTATGACATAAAGAAAGTACAAATACACTACCTCTAAACCCCATTCCTTGGATGTTAATGGTGACACAGATCAGACCAGAGTTGACCATGTTGCTTCAGATGTGACGGCTTGGTGGATGTCACCAGAAGAAACCTTCTGTCTCTGTTCTTTTTCCCCTGGCCTATACCCCTCCCTTCCTGCTTTCTTGTGACAGGGTCATGCTGGCAGTTGGCTGTGATATCCTGGGTAGGTTAATTCAAATTGCAACATTGATGGATGCAACTACAGAGGATCATACTAAGTGAAGTAAGTCAGAAGGAGAAAGACAAATCCCATATGATATCACTTATATGTAGAATTTAAAATATGACACAAATGAACCTATCTATGAAACAGAAACAGAATCACAAACATAGAGAACAGACTGGTGGCTGCCAAGGGGGGAAGGGGTTGGGGGAGGGAAGGATTGGGAGTTTGGGGTTAGCAGATGCAAACTATTATATATAGAATGGATAAACAACAAAGTCCTACTATATAGCACAGGGCAGTATATTCAACAGCCTATGATAAACCATAAAGGAGAAGAATTTTTTTAAATGTATATGTATATGTATGTATAACTTTGCTGTACAGCAGAAATTAACACATTGTAAATCAACTATACTTCAATTTTTAAAAACTGAAAAAAAATAAATTGCAACATTGGTTGCAGTTCAAGGCAACTAATATTCACACCTACTTTGTACAAGGCCCTATATTATTAGGCTCTGTCAAGGGTCTTTTTTAATAGGTACTCGTAGCACCTCTAAGTTTATTATAAAATCAGGAGTTAATCCTGCATATTCTGATAAAAGCCTTCTTTCTAAGGGTAGACCCTAAGTATGGGTGAAAAGCCCACAACCAGTGCTGGTTCCAGGAACTGGGCAAGTGCCTCAGAACAAGATCATCTGAAATGGGGTCAGCTATTATCAGACCATCCTAATGTAGGCAAAACCCGAGGAAGGCTCTGCGAGAGGAAATCAAAGTGGTTAGGGGTGATTTTTGACAAAGAAGTATGGCTTCCTTTCCTCTTCCACATTTCTTCCCCTGATGTCAACCCTTTGGGGGGCTGCTCTGTATAAGGACCTCCCCCCACCCCAACTCCTCCACAAGGTGGCTCTTGGTTGAGTTTTTTTTATCTTGAAGAGGCCTTCACTCTCCATTAACATCCAAAAATAACCATTTGAATGGTTGTATCTCCAACTCTACGTGGTTTTCCCGCCACAACCCTACCAGGTATTACTGCCTAGTGGATGAGAGGTACGCTGATACCCTCTTCTGGCCTGGCCCTGAGA
Organism: Physeter macrocephalus; assembly: GCF_002837175.3. NCBI lineage: Eukaryota > Metazoa > Chordata > Mammalia > Artiodactyla > Physeteridae > Physeter > Physeter macrocephalus. The sequence continues at coordinate 42,541,920 of NC_041214.2, forward strand.
GAATATTTATGACGCTCATGTCAAATCACTGACAACTACTCAAGAGCCACCTCTAAAGAGCTGAAATCAAGAGTACAAGCTGTGGCCCTAAGAGAGAGAACCATGACCTTGCTACCACACCAGGGACATCAGAGAAGCCACGCCGGCTCCTCAGTTGCACCCTGCCTGCAACCAATTCCCATGATGCACTACTGCCTATGATTCTCTTCCACATCGCCTCTGCCCTGGTGCATTCTGGGAGCTGGACACAGCCCTTGCACTCTTCCTGGAAGCATCGTAACATAACCAACAACCCCAGGCCTGAGGGATGAGGCATTCTTTGTGCAGTTGCCTTTCTTTCCCTAAGTAAGGGTAAGGGAGCAATCCAGGCCCAGTAAAGAAACCAATATATTCTTGGAAGCAGGCAGACCCTGAAGCTTTCCACGGACTAGATGCTGCTAGTTAACCCCAATAGTAGTCACAAAAGGCCACTGGGGTTAATCTGTGTCCATCCATGAGCTCCACGAAAAGTCTAGAGAGGGCTGACAGTCCCCTTACACAGTTATGCTGTAGAGTGCCAAGGCCAATACTGACACATTTTTTAAACTATTAATGTCAGTGTCCTTCCTTTTCATTTTATAGCTCTATCTTATCATTCAACTTTTAAGGGTAATGTAGCTCAACTATTAGGAAATTTGTCAATGTTGCCTAATTGTCAACATGATAAACTATGTGTTAGATTCATTGATTCATGCTATAGATACTAGGGAAAACAATGTACTGTGCACTAGACCCCAAGAATCCAACAGACAGCAAGATGGGGCGCCAACCAGCATGAACCTGCCCTCAAGTAGGCAGCTGAGCATGATTATCTACTTGTATTTCAGGCTCACCGATGGGTTTCCTAAATCATCCCTTACCCACTTCTAGAGGTATGAAGAGCCTCTAAGATGGGCAGGCATCCATTAAACATGTAACAGCTGATCTAAAAACAGAACCAAAGTATAATCTCCTAATGTGGTGATTCATGGTGCTCTGAAACACCATGTTGCAGAAGCTCAGTAAATATTTATTTTGTCAGTGAGTGGACTTTAACACATTTTTAGTAGCAGTTCTTAAAGTTTAGTGTACATGAGAATATATGAGCATGGATCCCAGGAACCTGCATATTTAATAAATTCTCTGGGTGATTTTAATGCAGGTAGACTGCAGACTGTATTTTGAAAACCAGTAAAATACAGCCCAATCCTGATAAGTTTTGGCATAGTTTTCCCTTTGGAAGTCTGCTGTTTAGATCCCTTAGCACTAAAGACAAAATCCTGGGAAGTTTCTTCTGCCACTTTATAGGTTGATTAATTGATTGGCTGGTGGGAAGAGTGGTTCTTAAGCATGCGGTTGTAGAGTACAGTGCTTTCTGGAACTTGAATGTCCCTACAGTTCATCTGGGAATGTTGTTAAAATGCAGTTTCTGGGGGCTTCCCTGGTGGCGCAGTGGTTGCGCGTCCGCCTGCCGATGCAGGGGAACCGGGTTCGCGCCCCGGTCTGGGAGGATCCCACGTGCCGCGGAGCGGCTGGGCCCGTGAGCCATGGC
>NC_041214.2:42543592-42618183 GCF_002837175.3 Physeter macrocephalus
CGCTGAGCCTGCGCGTCCGGAGCCTGTGCTCCGCAACGGGAGAGGCCACAACAGAGGGAGGCCCGCATACCACAAAAAAAAAAAAAAAAAAAAAATGCAGTTTCTGATTCAGTAGGTCTGGGGTGGAGCCTGAGATTCTGCATTTCTAAGAACCTTGCCGGGGCCACCAACACTGCCCATCTGCAACCACATTTTGAGTAACAAGGGACTAGTACAATATGGAATTCATTAAAAAGCTGCCTCACTTCACTTCGGCTTGTTTAATACAGGCCTTGTTTATTTTCTAAATAAAATAAAATTCTGAGCCTTAAATACACTTAAGGAATTCATTACAAGGGCTTTAAACTGTTCCTATTTCAAATATAATATGAAAATTTTGTTTCTTTCTTGTGCTACAAATTGTTCTCTTTAATGTTAATGTAATATTTTAAGCCATTAAAATTAGAAGCTTTGAGAGAAGGAGATGGTGAACTTAACTGCATGATTTGGGGGGGTGGGGGGAGATTTTGTTGTTTGTTTTTTAAGAAGAAAGTTTGTATATTTACCATACTCCTCAGGACGGAGACAAGCCCCAAATGTGTGGTCTGGGGGAACGTTCATTGTTTCTGCAATGCTATCAAAGAAAACAAGTCCTTTAGTGAAAATTCCCACCACGTGGCATCCCTGGAATTTAAAATATGTTTGCCATATGTTTTTAATCGCCTATATTTTCTCCTATAACCAAACTATGAGAATCAGGCAGAAGTTCTCCAACAGATCTTTTTCCTAATCTCTCACTCGCCTTAGCAATGGCTAAATGCTTTCACTGGCTTCCAGTGAAAAAGTCCAGACTGAAAAAGAAAAAAAACAGAACATACTCAAAGCAGAATTATGGAAGTACATACATATATATGGGGGGGGGGGCGGTGACAGGGAAGAGAGAGGAAAATATAATGCAATAAGTTAAATTTCTGAGATCTCAGGAATAAAGCTTTACACAAAATTTTTCCACCTGTTCTCCAAATGCTGTGTCCATTTTGGAGACTCAGTACTTTCCTGGAACCCCAAGCGCTATAGAGGCTAACAAGAGTTCCCTGATTAACACAAAAGGATGATTCTTATTTAATAGATAGAACCTAATAGAACACAAACCAAAATTTACCACAAGAGTAGTTTGTAAATTTGATCCAAAAACATTTTCAATTATAAGTTAATCATGAACTTACGGATCTAAAATTCTTCCAAGTTTATGTTGAAATTTTTCTTTGAAATCATCAACTCTCTTGGATACAACCTTAGCTCCTCTTTTCCTATAAAATTAGAAAATTGTCAGGTATCTGTATTACCTAAAGTATTCTTGGCTACCAAATGTACATACGGTGAGGAATACCATAGTATCATTTGGGCTATCACAAAATAAATCCAGTTTCAAAAGAAATTATATGCTAAAAAGAAAGCTTTATGTGTTCATTCTTCTATCATGTATATTCTATTATAAAGATAAGTTTATAATAGAATATAAAATTTTGATTAAAGAATAAGACAAGCAAACAAAATTTTTTTCAGTAAACAAAAAGAGTTAATATCATTCTTATAAGTGTAACTCCTAAAATTGCTAACGGAAAAGTAAGCATCAAAGAAATAAATAACCAAAGGATATAAACAAATAACTCAAATCTAGTAAGCAAATGTATGTAGAAATTATAATACTCTCCAGTAATAAAAGAAATATAAGATAAAAGAACAACAAAGTACCACTTTTAAATAGTACATAAGTAAATATATATATACACACACACATATATATATAGAGAGAGAGACAAGAGACAGAGAAAGAGAATATCTAACATTGGCAAAAAGTGTGGTAAAACACTTGGAGATTGCGAGTGCAAATTGCTATAATCCTTTTGGAAATAATTTGGTAACATGATTCAAAAAGCATAAAAATGTTCATCCTCTTTTATCCACATCTGAAAACCAATCATAAGGAGATAATCCACATAATTAAGTGTGAAAAGAAGTTACATTTATAAAAATGCTTGTAGCCTCACTGTCTACAATGGGAAAAAAAAAGAAAAGAATCTAAATGTTCAATCCTGGAGGGTGATTAATTATGTCGTATTAACAAGTACACACTCTGTGTGCATTCAAAATGTTGGTTATTTAGAATACACAGCAATATAAAATTATTTTATGTTAAGTGAAAAACCAGGATATAAAATGTTATTGCACTCTGATTAAAGCTATGCAAAAATCAACACAGGAAGCCACACTAGAAAGAAATAGATTAAAAAGATAATAAAGGTTGAATTAAGGTGACAGGATTATGGGTGATTTTATTTTGCCAATTTTCTGTAATATAATTTCATTGCTTCTATCACTGTGATTAAATGACTAAGAATTTCTTTTGAGAACTGCAAAATTACAACACCGCTATTTAATAACATTAAAATTAATAAATTCTCTATTGTTTTGCTAAGACTAAAAACAATGAACATTAAACTCTTAGATTCCATTTGCTTTTAAAACTATTTCCTGTACTGGAGAAATAAGGAGCTGAATAAATTTCTGGAGAAGAGAGACACTCTGTGGAGAAACAAAAGATGAAATATAAAGTAATTCATCTTTTATTTCTTAATTTACTTCCCATTAGTTCAAAAAGGGAGAAAAAGAACAATAAGGGTAAAGTCAGAAAAAATCAGAGGCAGTTTAAGGGCTGTAATTTGAACAAATAAAGTTGACAATCTAAAACCAGCTCCAAGGACTTCCCTGGTGGCACAGTGGTTAAGAATCCACCTGCAAATACAGGGGACACAGGTTCGAGCCCTGGGCCAGGAAGATCCCACATGCCGCAGAGCAACTAAGCCCACGCGCCACAACTACTGAGCCTGCGCTCTAGCTCGAGAGCCACAACTACGGAGCCCGGAAGCCCATGTGCCTAGAGTCCGAACTCCGCAACAAAGAAGCCACTTCAATGAGAAGCCCGCGCACCGCAACAAAGAGTAACCCCTGCTGGCCGCAGCTAGAGAAAGCCCACATGCAGCAACGAAGACCCAACACGGCCAAAAATAAAAAATAAATAAAATAAAATTTATTTTTAAAAATAAATAAATAAAACCAGCTCCAAGGGGCATGATTAGGAGCATGCCTGGATGGTAAAGGTAAGGATTCTAAGTCATGGAGCCTACGCTTCTCAGCCTAAAAGTGCCTGGGTTATGTTTCTGGGAGAATTGGGAAGTATTTGTGAGCAGCCAAGTATGTCAGAGTATCAATAACTGTAACATCATTACACACCTCACAGTATTCACTAACCAGCTCAGAGTGAAGTCTCTGTATGCCAATCAATTGTTTCACTCAGACACATACACACACACACACACACACACACACACACACACACACACCCCATTTCAACATTCTAACTGATTCTTCAGACCAAAGGTCATAAACAGAATATAGATAGAGGTAGTTTTATGGAGGAAATATATTCCTTAAAAGTATATATCCCTAATAACTCTCAAAAGTTAAGAGTAAACCAAATTTATGTTAAAATAGTGCATATCAAAGTGAGATGTAAACAAAACAGAAAGAGACTCACAGTCATAGAAGACAAACTTAATGGTTACCAAAGGGGAAGGTGGGGGAGGGATAAATTAGGAGTTTGGGATTAACAGATACACACTACTATATATAAAATAGATAACCAATATATATAACAGGGAGTATAGTTCCCTGTGCTATACAGTAGGCCCTGTGCTATACTGTAGTCCCTGTATAGCACAGGGAACTATACTGCATATCTTATAATAACTTAGAATGGAAAAGAATCTGAAAAAGATTAAATATATATATATATGAATAAATAAATCATTTTGTTGTACACCTGAAACTAACACAACATTGTAAATCGACTATTCTTCAATTAAAAAATAAAGACAAAAAAAGAAGAAAATAGGAACAAAAAAAAAGAGATGTAAACGAATATACTTCACTCCAAGTTTATAATAGAAATCACACTGAAGAATGAAGTAGTGAGTCCTTTTTGAAATACAACAAATCAAGGGAATAAAGAATCTATCATTTCAGCATAATTTTCTAAGTAAGTTTCGAAATACAGAAAGAATGATCAAATAAAACAGTGTTCCATAAATGATGTTTCCTTGTGGGTAGAGACAAGTTGGCAGGAAATGTATCCTGCATATGGCCTGCTTTTATAAATTCAGTGTGTTTTTCTATGACTATCCCAAATCATTGATAAATATGTGCTTGTTAATGACCCAAAAGCTCTGCTCTTAGGACCTTCTTAAGGACCACCTTGTGAATATGTTTATTTCATATCTTTAAGAAATGGATAGTAGGTTTAATATTTCTAAGCTTTCAGAAGTGGATAAACCATATTTGTCACCTTCTTTTAAGTATCAATTTCTATGTTATATTTAATTATAAATATCTAGTGAAATACTTAAATCATTTCTTCATGTTTTCCTTTATGTATGTTTTAACAACTTTAATAGCGATAAATTAATGAATATTTGTTTTATAAGCTCTTCTTCTATATCCTAAAGAAAAACTATCTCATACGGGTTTAGTATAATATTGAAAGAATTTCTTCTGTGTTTGTGTTCCCTGACCAGGGATCGAACCCGCAACCCCTGCAGTGGAAGCTCGGAGTGGACGGCCAGGGAAGTCCCAACACATTGTAAATCAACTATACTCCAATAAAAATTAATTTTAAAAAAGTTATAAACTAAAAAAATAAAGGGCAGAGAGCAAAACAAATCCACTCCCACCACTGATGTACAGAAATGCAAGCCTAGTTTATTCGTTTCCTGTGGGTGCTAGACAAATTACCATGAACTTGTGGCTTAAGACAATAGAAATGTATTCTCTCACAGTTCTAGAGACCAGAAGTCTGAGATCAAGGTGACAGCAAGGCTGCATTCCCTCCAAAGGCTCTAGGGGATAATCTTTTCATTGCTTCTTCCAAAGTCTGGAGGCTGTTGGCATTTTTTTTTTTTTTTTTTTTTGGCCTCCCTTAGCTTGCTGTCACATCATTCCAGCCTCCTCCATCTTCACATCACCTTCTTCTCCTCTGAATGTCTTCTGCTTTTCTGTCTCAAACCTCCCTCTACCTTTCCCTTATGAGGACACTTGTCATTGGATTTAGGGCCCACCCAGATCATCCAGAATGATCTCTTCATCTCAAGATCTTTAACTTAATTGCATTTACAAAGACCCTTTTCCCATATAATATAACCTTCATAGGTTTTGGGAATTAGAACATGGACATCTTTAGGGGCCACCGTTCAACCCAGTACCTCAGTATTTTCAATCTTCTGATTTTTTAAACATAGTAGGAAATACAGATTTTTATTTTGTTTGTTGGCTTAGATATAAAATATGAGACAGGGAATGAAAAACTAAGGAACCTTATTTTAATTTCTTAGGAAAGTAGTCAAAATGTAGAATGCAGGTGTAAAAAGGTCACAGTTTGTGAGCATTAAGTCAGATACTCAGGTACTCAAATAACTATTAAACAAAACTGAATGATAAATGACAGGTCAATTATATGTGACATGATTGTCTTTGTAGAGACCTGAAAGCCCACTATCTTTAAGAAACATAGTAGGGTTGATCCCATAGATTAAAAACATTCATGTATGTCTTCCAATCTGCTGAAAAGACATGAAATAACTTTAGAATCACAAACACACACACACAAGGAATTCCATGGCAGTCCAGTGGTTAGGAGTCTGCACTTCCATTGCAGGGGGCCTAGGTTCTATACCTGCTGGGGGAACTAAGATTCTGCAAGCCACGTGGTCAAAAACAAACAAACAAAAAATCAAACAGAAAAAAACCCAATAACAACAACAAAAAAGACCGTATTATGGTTATCTCTGGGGGGAACTGGACAGTTTAGAAGACATATCACTGTGTATCTTTTCCTATTATTTTTATGTTTGAACCATGTCACTGCATTATACCTCTTCAAAAAATAAACGTAATAAACTTTCAAGTCCATATGCCATATATCTAACACTTGTTCCAAGACACAACATACTTAAACTTACATTTGTAGTTCATGAAGCCAATGTAAAGTTTTTGCCATGTTTCGTCCATCATTAAAATGTGGTGTTGGGATCCCGTACAAGTTAAATCTATGAAAACTTGATGGGTTATACTTTCGGTGCTTTGCTTCTCCTAAGAAAAGAAAAGGGAAGACTTCTGACTTAAGCAACACAACTTTGTGCAAGAAGCGCATGATGTTCTCACTGACAATGAAAATGAGAGTGGGAAAAAGAATGGAACTGTCACAGCGCAGGAAACTGCACACATTTGGCTACAGATGACAGAGGCATTCTCCCATGTGAACTGGGAGACTGGTGAAACAAGGGTTCCTTGTGTTAATATTTGGAAAGTAAGTAGAAAAATGATGTAGGAGAAAGACATATAACTGATGAAAAATTCAGGCCCCATCAATGTTAAAGAAATCCTTAAGATCAGGGGAGGTACTGCAAGGCTTTGTGACCCCAGTGGTGCTTTAAGCTACGCTAAGATTTGAGATTGGTGTTTTATACTTGCTCTCACTGAGATTTGCGTTACAACTTTCACATTTCGTTATCATCACTTATCTCGTATTAGAGACGTTCAAAGGGTGATAGAGGGCTGAGAACCCAACAGGGAGGTCTTCATTTTTAAGATCTAGTACTGTACTTTTTTCAAGTCATGATGTGGTATTAGTTTTCTATTTGTAGATAAGAAAGTAAGACTGAAACTAGAGATCAGCTAAAAGGTTATAAAATGATGGAGAAAAGATATTCAGCCTCACCAGTAACCCAAATAATGTAAGCAAAAACAATAGCGCGCAGTCATAATTCGACTCTCAGTTAAGCAAAAATAAAGAAGATTGGCAAAGTTCACCACTGGGGAGGATGCAGCGAAATGGAAATTCTCATACACTGTGCCTGTGAGGGCAAACTGAGGCAGCTATTCAGGTGGAGAGTTTGGCTCTAAGAGTGAAATTTTTAGATGCTCAGAAATCTAGGAATGTATCCTATGGAAACAAATCACATTCACAAAGAAATATAAACAATACATTTTTGTAATCCTGAAAAATACAATATTGATAATGGACCTGAAAAGACAACCAAGAAATTTCATATGTGGGGAGGGGGAAGCGAAAGGGGAAAAAAAAAGTGTGTACAGTAGGATGCAAAACACACACATACACTCATGTATGAATGAGCAAAGAAAAACATATATGAAAGTATCACCTATGGCAGACTGGGAATTGTGGGAGATTTCCTTTGCATTTCATATACTTCTATACAACCTGCATTTTATAAAAGAAAATATCTATTACTTTAGTAATAATTTAAATTAAGTGTATTTAAAAGAGGTTGTTATCGTTATTGAATGATGTCCTTGACATACTATTTCAAGTAAAAAATTGTAAATGCATATAGCCGTTTCTCCAAAAGCATGGAGATTATTGTCACATTTAACTGAAGATAGCTCCGTGGATGGGGGTTAGAAAGATGTTCAATATATCAAATGTAGTTATCTCTGGCTAATGGGATTTCAAGGTTACATTTACTTTTTCTTCATTTTTCCATGATATTTACATTCTCTACAATTATATTTTTATAATAAAAAATAGTGCTTTCATTAAAGGGAAAAAGTAAAAAATAAATATTTAAAGGATTGGATTGTATTCCTTTTCAAGAGGCTAGTGAAGCTTCTGTAAAAATCAGCAAACGAAAGTAATTTCAGTCATGTGATAGTCCATTAGAGTCTTCGAAATATTAAAAAAAAAAATTGGACTGGGAGTTTGGGATTAGCAGATGCAAACTACTATGTATGGAATGGATAAACAACAAGGTCCTATTGTATAGCACAGGGAACTATATTCAATGTCCTGTAATAAACCATAATGGAAAAGAATGCACATATGTATAACTGAATCACTTTGCTGTACACCAGAAACTAACACAACATTGTAAATCAACTATACTCCAATATAAATAAATAAATAAATAATTTTAAAAACTACACTCATTTTCCTCCGAGTTTTCCTCCAAATGCTAAATGCATGTAAAGGGCATCTATATACATATTCATTGAAATAGTTCTTTCTTAAAACAATTAAATGGCATTGGATTAGATTGTGCTATCGATGCTAAACTTTTCCAAAAATGAATAAAATATTTTCACGAGAGAGGAATAGAGGGAAGGAGGAATAAAGAAAAGGAAGACTAGAAGGAGGAAAAGAAGAAAGGGAGGGGACCTCCCTGGTGGCGCAGTGGTTAAGAATCCGTCTGCCAGTGCAGGAGACACGGGTTCCAGCCCTGGTCCGGGAAGATACCACAGAGCAGCTAAGCCCGTGCGCCACAACTACTGAGCCTGTGCTCTAGAGCCCGCGAGCCACAACCACTGAGCCTGCGTGCCACAACTACTGAAGCCCACGCGCCTAGAGCCCGTGCTCCACAACAAGAGAAGCCACCGCAATGAGAAGCCCACTCACTGCAACGAAGAGTAGTCCCCGCTCACCACCACTAAAGGAAGCCCACGCGCAGCAACGAAGACCCAACTCAGCCAAAAATAAATAAAATAAAATAAATAAATTTATATTAAAGAAGAAGAAAGGGAGGGACAGAGCCAGGGAAGTGGCGGCGGAGGAGACACAGAGAGAAGCCTTGTCAAGGCTGTGAAAAAGCGCGGGGTGGAAGCAGCCGTGGGAGGATGGAGATGATCTCAGGACCGGGGTGTACCGGGCAGCGTAAGGAACCAGCAGAGACTGGTCATGGGAGAAGGGAATGGCTGACTCCAGCCGGGGAGCAATGGGCATAGCAGACAAGCCCCAGAAGGAGTATGACATGAGGGGGCGGTGGAGGAGAAAAGTAAAGAAATAAGATGAAGAGAGGGGTCTTGTGCTACAGTGAAGGGCTAGTCTTGCTTCTAACTAATGCAGATTAGTTCGTGAATCATGCACAGGCCATCGGCCTTCTCAGGACAGGTATCAGAGTCTAATTGTCAATCCTCTGTTAGATCAAGATTCTACTTAGCACCCACACGTCAACAATTAAGTTGTAGTTTACAGCACTTAAACATCCAATGCCTTTTAGTTATGCTATAGAATAATAATTCTAGTAATAAGACTTCTAGTCAAGATCACTTAATAACAATAATAATAATAATGATAATAGTTACTGAGCCCTCACTATATTCCAGGCACCATGCTTGGCATTTTGCAGGCACTTACTTCATCCTCACAACATTATTATCCCTATTTAAGAAATTTAAAATAGATGGTGATAAGTAAAATATTCAAGGTCTAAAAGATAATAAATGGACAAGCTAGGCCTTGAACTTGATCTGACTTGAAAATTTCTGCACTTGACCGTTATCTAATATTCCTCATGTAAAACGAAGCACTTAGAATAAACCTACTATTTGAATAAAAAACAAGATTAGACTACCCAACATTTAATCTAACTTAGCTATTTTTTCATTTTAATGAAACATATCTTTCTACATTTTACACACAAAATGCATAACTGTATGTGTTCCCAGCTATTGGGATTTATAACCTTATAAGTAATAAGCTATTATTTATTGATCACCTATTATATGCCAGGCATATAATATTCCTATTCACAAATCCGAGTCTCATATTCTCAGGCCCATTTTACACTGGAGGAGACTTACCTGCATAATAATCATTGTGAGATACAATATACAGATCGTGTCCTGCCTGTCCTTCTTCAAATACTTCTTGATAGGATTTTGATGGATTCACCACCTCTCTAGCGGATAATTCTGAAGGAAGAATTAATTAAATCAGTTTTAAGGCATTTTTCAGCTCTTTATAACATATTTAAGTTGACTAGAGCAAATGACAAACTGGTATGCTAACTACATAAGCTACATGGGCAAAAAGCCAACACACATAGAGATTTATCACCAAAGACAGGAACAGCCCAGGTGTCACTGTCTTAAGGATCCCACTTGAACAGATTCAAGCCCTAGAATTCTGAAGAACTCCATACTGGTTAACCACTTTGGTTGTCCTGAGCTATATGCCAAGCCCAGTTAAATTCCCAATTTTGAGGATCTCAGTATACTTTTTATTTTAGTTTGCTCCAGACCTCCCAAGATGATCTCCGCAAATTTGAATCACAAATCAGTTTCAGAAACCCTGATGCCCTGTAGGGAAGACTTGATGCAAATTTTACCAGCTGTAGACAACAGCACACACCCTGAATCTGTTTAGATGTGAATATTCATCTTCAAAGTAGCCCAAAGTGCCAGGGAAATCACTGGCATCAGAAAGAAATTCTTCTTCTTACTTCTCCCAAACCTAGAGCTAGAAGATCTTTGTTGAACAGCTGCTTTCCCAGGACTGGTGGTCCCTGGTTTTATATACAGCAAATTATTTTGTTTTTATTGTTTCATGTAATGATTTTTAAATATAATTCCATTTACAATTTCACTCTTCTCTTTCAACCTAACAACATACATTAAGATGTTTTCTTTTGGACTTTCTGCCAAGAAGTGGGGTCTGTAAACAGTTAAGAATACCAGAAGGTAGACCTACTCAGAATAATCCTGTAAAGCAGTGCTTCTTTTTGATGTGGGAACCATTACACCTATTAATACACATATACACATTTTGGAACATTCTTTCTATTACATATTTAAATGAGGCACACCTAGACAGTACTTTCCATATTAAATGAAGTAATCCTTGATAGCTGTTATGATATAATTACTGTAATTCTGTAATGCCTGGTGTACTTAAATACAATTTTTAATCCTATTTAAAAGAAAAAAAAAGATATTTTATCTGTTCTAAAATACATTTTTCATGTTTCAAATTTTAACAAGTTTTAACTTTAGATCTGATAAACTAAAGCACAACGGCAGATTTTGAATTCCAAGAGAAAGGCATAATTTATCTCCAGAACGGATGTTACTATGTTAAGGAAAATAATCTAATGGACATTTTGGTGAAAAAAAGATAAGCTCCTGGAGCAGAGACTCAGTGGGTGCAGAAAGACAAAGAAAGAAGCTAATTCCTCTGCAGGATGAAAAAAAGATGGAATTTGAGTTTTCCTGTAATAAGATCCCTGGAAGGAGAGGGTAAGAGACCAGAAAAGGCTAAATGTGAGAAGGTGTAAAGGGAAAGCACCCAACAACGTGGCAGGACGCTGGGGCTGCAGAAGAAAAAATGGCCTGTGACCAATTCTATTCTAAGTCGTTTGTTGAAAGATTGCTTAACTCCCTCTCAAGATGAGAGGGGAATCTGCTCTGATACTGCCTGTTAGGTTAATAAGCAAGTGTACACATCATGGATCTTCATGAATGAGTGTTGTACACAGCATTTACCTAACTTATCTGTTTTGTGGTCTTTATATGAAACAGGATTTCATAAAGAGTTAAAGAGTTATGTACAGACCTAGAGAACAAACTGGTGGTTGCCAAGGGGGAGGGGAGGTGGAGGAGGGATGGATGGGGAGCTTGGGGCTAGCAGTTGCAAACTGGTATATATAGAATGAATAAACAATATGGCCCTACTGTATAGCACAAGGAACTATATTTAATATCCTGGGATAAACCATCATGGAGAAGAATACAAAAAAGTATGTATATGTGTGTATTACCGAGTCACTTTGCTGTACAGCAGAAATTTACACATTGTACATCAACTATACTTCAATACAAAAAAAATTTTTTTTAAAGAATTAAGAGTTATGACCACATTAGAGGCTTTGGTGGAAATAAAACACACAAATAGATGTCCAGGGGAAAGAGATAGCAGCCCTCACAGCTGGTCCCAACATCAACTTCTCGGAGTCTCTTTCCCATCTTTACACCATCTCTACTCTGCTCCCTGAATCTCCTCTCCAAACCCTGAACTCTTACTGCCTTGACATACATCAACTCTAAGGCTTCTGGGTCTGAGAGTAACTTTCTTGCTATGATTCCCATCTTTCATTCTTGAATCAACATTTGCACCAGCACTAAATAAATCCCAACAGGATATTTAATCCCATTTTCTAAGAAGACATTTTATCATTCCTTCCCCACCCTTTATTTTCACTACCTCTGATGACTGCCGTCCCAAAGGTCGTATTGAGTATATCCAGGCCTTTAGGTAATCCTGGCGTCTGATCATGAGATTTTCCTAACGGTGCCCGTTGATTGCTAAAATATACTGATTCCTTCTTATCTTTAATTTTCTGTTGAAAGGTTGTAATAGGCTGTGGGTTGATCAGTACCTTTGCCTAAAGAAATCGTACAAAGCAAAGATGTAACAACCAAAAAAAAGGAAAAAGTCTGAACACTGAAACTCAATAGCTGGGGAAAAGACAATATGATTGTGGGAAAACATTTCATGATCGTTGTCTTGGCTCACCTTCAAATGAACCAACAGAACTGGGGTTATGCAGCTTAGACATGTCTAAACATGGCTTTTCATTGGGGCTAAAGCATTTATGAGGGCAACTCTCCGGTTACTCGACTCAAAGGTTCCAGAAAAGTAGGAATGACAAGCGCAAGAGCCACGTGATTCCCACCAGCTCCCTCCAGGTATAAGATCAGGTCTTCTGACCCTTGACTGTCCATTCAATCAGTAGCAGGTAACACCGAGACCCTGCGTGCACACAATGCATGTACAAGTGCTCTTAGCACCTCCAGCAATATCACCCAGCCTTTGTCCTCACCATGCTTTAACAAACATTGACAGCACTTCTCTTTACTGTGAGAAAATTAAGTGCAGCTTGGCTTTTATTATCTGAGGGGAGAATATTAGTCTGTGGCTTAAACCATCGACTTTTCTACACTCACCCTCTTGGCTGCTGCTGCTTGGATTTTTTTCTCTGCCCAAGATTAAGAGTGGGAAGGAGATAGTTCACTAATACCTCATTTGTGCATTTTCACCTTGGTAAGTGAATAATGTGCAGGGAAAAACAGAAAAAAAGTTACCGGTGTTGAAATTTTAGATCTTATTCCATGAGTCAAAGAAGGTGCAATTTGGGGATCATTTGCTCTGCCATAAAATACTCTTTCGGCTCCAGCAGGTGGATATTTGAAGTTGAAAAATTTTTTTGCCTCAGGTGGGGTCATTAGCTACCAACAGGGAGAGAAGAAAATAGAATTATTAAGTACAGTCGATTAGATATTAGCAAGGTTGATCTATACCAGTCAATGAACACCCTTCATTACATGAGTTTAATCAGTACCTGGGGATCTACAGCTCCAAAAAATGAAACATGCTGAAATTTTTTTAATGGAAATAAACAACATATTTTAAAAGTTATATTTAGAAAACAACCAAGAAGTATCCAGGTTAGGAAGCATACCATAAATGACTACTTCCCATCGAAATAAATGGAATCTCCAGTAGTTTTTGTAGAGCTGGAAATTGTAAGCCTGGAATTTTCACTTCCTCGGACAAACTCAATAGAAGGCCCCAAAATACAGTAAAAATAATCCAAATTGACCACATTAAATTTATGCAATTCTCAGAAGGAATGTTGAGCGTTGTTTACCTTATGTTCACACAAATGCATTTTGAAAACACTCACCCTGGGAAGTTTTTCAGTCAAGCAGTTTGCAGCTCTGTATCCAATTGGAAGAACTTTCCCTGCCTAAAGAGAAAAAAAGCAATAATTGGTCATTGTCAGGTCCAGGGGGAGTGTTTTGAAGAATGGAATGTACTTCAAATTTGGCCTATGTATCTAATGCTAAAAAGTTACTTTTAACTACTTAACACAATTAAGAAAAGTAGTAAGAAAAATTAGCAAATCTAAGACAATCCTGATGTATAATATAAACATTAGATGCTACATATATTCAAGCATACCTTTTTTTTTACAGTGCAGCATTGTTAGTGATCCATCAATTATAGGACCTCTGCAACATGCTGAGGGATTCAACTTTCAGAAATAATCCTTTCATAGTTCACAGGTTAATTATCGGCTGTCTATTGTCATCAGTACAATGAGAGTGTGGCTGAATTCAAGCTAAACTCAAAGTATTAAGTATTTCTGAGTGGGTGTGGGTGTGTTTGCATTGTGGGTGTATTTCCACCAACACCCTAACTTTTGATATATGCGAATATGTCACCCCTGGCCAAGCTCCTTCAGTGAAAGGCCCAAACCTCACTTGGCTTTGTTCACTTAATTCTAATTTGGGTCTTATCTGCCCTTCCCTTGCCCAAGCAAAGATTATATAACAGTTCATTCCCAGCAATGCACCTCTTATCTATTTCCCCTTTATCATTTCAAGACAGCTGATAGTTATTTCTGCAAAGCATAAGTTTCTCTTTAAAAAACCGAGAGAAAGAAACTTCCCATACAGAATGTTCTAGGTCTCTGGAGGAGGATAGGAGGAAATCAGTGAAAAGTAGAGAGGCTGAGAGCTGGGTGAATGAATGAATGTGTAGGTATTGGCAGGGGGATGGATCAATTAGATAAATGAGGGATGACTGGATGACAATAAAGACAGATGGATATAGATGGGTAGGTGAAAGTTTTTTATTATGTTAAATGTTAACTGCAGAATTCCTCTTAGAGGGAGAACCATCAAGGATTAAGAGAGTAGGGACTTCCCTGGTGGCTCAGTGGTTAAGAATCCACCTGCCAATGCAGGGGACATGGGTTAGAGCCCTGGTCCAGGAAGATCCCACATGCCGCAGAGCAACAAAGCCTGTGCACCACAACTATTGAGCCCACGTGCCACAACTACTGAAGCCTGTGCACCTAGAGCCCGTGCCCCACAGCAAGAGAAGCCACCGCAATGAGAAGCCTGTGCACCGCTACGAAGAGTAGCCCCCGCTCTCTGCAACCAGAGAAAGCCCGCCTGCGGCAACAAAGACCCAACGCAGCAAAAATTAATTAATTGATTGATTGATTGAAAAAAAAGAGATTAAGAGAGTATCTTGATAACATCTCTGTGTATAAAACAGGAAGCCCATAGACATGGTCAGACAGAGAAGTTAATTGCTTTGCTAAAAAATGGGAGAAAATATGAACTCTTGATGGGACAGACTAAAGAAGGATTAAGAGAGATGAGAGAAAGACTGAGAAAGAGGTGGGAGGAGGAAATGATCTAGCAACAAGGTCAGAGGCCAGGGCGCCCAAGATGCGAAACTGGCCAGTCACAAGCAGCCCAACCTTAATGCCAAATCTTGAGTAAATTCTACTTATACAACTACACAATGGGAGAAGAACCTTGTGTTAAAAAGAAAAGGGGCTGTGCTGTAACTTGAGCTGAAGCAGGGTGGGGAAAAGAGAGGAGGGATGCAAGTGATTTTTTAAAATTTCTTTTTGTTTGTTTTTTATTTTATTTATTTGTTTGGTTGTTTTTGTTTTTGTTTTTAGATACAAGTGATTTTTAATTCAGCTTGAAATTGTAAAAAATCTCAGAGATATCAGGGAACATAAAGTCTCTCTTGCTATACATGTTATAGAAGCTCCAGCTATTCTTTTAAATATTTAATGTAAAGATTAACTCATAAGGAATGGAGAAGATGTGGTACATATATAAAATGGAATATTACTCAGCCATTAAAAGGAATGAAATAATGCCATTTGCAGCAACATGGGTGGACCTAGAGATTGTCATACTGAGTGAAGTAAGTCAGACAGAGAAAGAGAAAGAGAAAGGTATCTAAAAAGAAATGATACAAATGAACTTATTTACAAAATGGAAACAGACTCGCAGACTTAAAGAACAAACTTATGGTTACCAGGGGGAAGGGTTGGGGAAGGGATAGTTAGGGAGTTTGGGATTAACATGTACGCACTGCTCTATTTAAAATGTGTAATCAACAAGGACCTACTGTATAGCACAGGGAACTCTTGTTCAATATTATGTAACAACCTAAATGGGAAATGAATTTGAAAAAGAATACATACATGCATATACATAACTGAATCAATTTGCTCTACACCTGAAACGATATATCACAACATTGTTAATCAACTACACTCCAATATAAAATAAAAAGTTACAAAGAAAAAAGACTAACTCCTAAGGCTGGGGATACCCAGGGCAGCTACTCGCCAGGTGCTACATGATGAGAGAGATGGAAGGAAGGATGGATTGATTGACAGATCAATCAGTCCATGGCCTGAGAGATGACTTTACTTGTCCGTCATCTGCTGACCTTCCAAGTGTTTGACAGTGGATATTCCAGGTTTCTATCACTAAACATTCTGTTGGACAGAAATGCCCTCCGTATTCCTCATCGAGTTGCCTACTTGAAAAGCAATTTGATTCCAAATCAGTAGCTGTAATCAGGTTTGGATGTTCTCAGGCCATTTGATTGAGGACACAAAGATGGAAGCCATTATGTCTGATTTCTCTCTACAGTGTCATATTATGTGTGACAAGTCTCACTCCAGCCATGGATCTCTTTTTATCTCTTTTTATTTCAGTTGTTTTCAAGGATGCCTGTTCATCAATTTGAGATGTGAAGGATAGCAGAACTTGCCATCCCTAAATATGCCTCTTTGGCATAAGGATTGTTTTGAACCAATTATTTTAAGAAACAGCAGAAGCTCTGAAAACAGAGCAGAAGTTACCCTTTTGTAAGGGACATGTACATTTTACAAAGGAAATCGCTTGTACAGGTATTTTCCTCTCTCTACTAGGAAGAGAAGGTTGACTATAAATGTCCAGGAACTCTTATCAATGGAGAAGGCACTGATTTAATCTGCATAATAAACCTTACCCATTTACTATGCTTTCCCTGGTAACCTCCCATAGCTGGCCTTCTTTTTGCCCCAACATCTTTCTTTTTTCATAGTTAGATGAGTTTTCTTCTTTTGTTTGATATTTTTTTCCATTATGGTTAATATAGTTCTCTGTCAACATCCTTTTTTTTTTTAAGATTTTTTTTTTGATGTGGGCCATTTTAAAAATAAAGTCTTTATTGAATTTTTTTACAGTACTGCTTCTGTTTTATGTTTTTGGTTTTTTGGCCACGAGGCATGTGGGATCTTAGCTCCTCGATCTGGGATCGAACTTGCACCCCCTGCATTGGAAGGTGAAGTCTTAACCACTGGACCTCCAGGAAAGTCCCCCAACATCCTTTTTTGTCTGTAGCTAAAGATGGTATTTAAGGTGGTGACTTGGGCCATCTTGGGACTTACTCAGTTTTCCTGGGTATCTCCCATGTATACATGAGGTATACATGTTAATAAATGTGTTTGCTTTTCTCTTGTTAATCTGTCTTTTGTCACAGGAAGTCTCAGCCAAGAACTCAGAAAGGTAGAGGGAAAATTATTTTCCCTCCCTTATTATTTCTCCATCAAGCTCCACAACATGAATATACTCTATTCTTCATAGCCTACACTTTGAATCTGGCTATCCCAAACATACTTCCCAAGTTTGGTGAAAATCTGTTGTGTAATTTTTCATGTCGTCCAGTAAGAGACAAGGAATGAACTTTCGTTTTATTTATATAGATATAAACATACTAAATAGATATATTATATAGATATAAACTATCTATACATTATATGGATATAAACACACTAAATAACAACAGGCAAATGGTTAAATAAAATATGGTACCTTCAAAAGATATGCTATCGTGGAATCATTTAAAATGATGTATATAAATCATTTTAACGGTATAGGAAAATGTTCATGAATTTAAAACAAAGACATAAATTTGCATCATACAAATTCAAAGAATCACATCTCTATCTGCAATATGCACAGAACACCATAGACAACAAGTTGTTAGTTGTGATCGCCATTTCTGAGTGGTGAGATTACATGTGCTTTTATTTTCTTCTTTGTACTGTTTTCTCAATATTTTACTGCATAATGCTTCATTAAGCAGAAGAAAGCAATGAAGGCTTTCAGAAAATCTATAAACAATATCAAATAGAAGGGAAACAGCTGCAAGAGCGCTAGAAATAAGAATGAGAATCAAGTATATGCAGAGCCAGGACAGAACTTAAGAGCAGCTTTAACAGTCACCTTAAGTTCTACTTCCTCAGCTCTAAAGGGGGGACCTCTGCTGATCCTAGGGACCGCTTAACCTGAGAAAGGGAACAATGATATTTTCTGAGTCTTTTTCCTTTTGCCTCAAGGGCATTTGTTTTAATGTCTCGGAAATGTCTTTGATTTCATCCTTCAATCCTCTACTGAATTTTTATTTAGACTCTCTAAATAACTTATATTTAAGTTCTAAAATGTCATTTCTTCTTCTCTGGCTGTTCTTTTCTTTTTATTATTTTTATTTATTTATTTATTATTAATTTTTATTGGAGTATAGTTGCTTTACAATGTTGTGTTAGTTTCTGGCTGTTCTTTTAAAAGTTCCAATCTTGTCTTACGAATGCAACGTCTTTTATCTCTCAAATAACTTTCCTGTGTGCTTACATTTCCCCTGTTCTCTCTGGGTTTTCTGTTAGCTTGTTTCGGCCCCTCTCTTCAAGCTGGCATCTGATCATCACAAAGTTTAAGACTCCACAGAGATGATTATGGAGCTCCGTGTGTTACAGGGCTTGTTGACTCTCAGGCTTTCCTATAAGATGATCAGTTAATGAGGCAGCCTTTATTTTGGTAGAGTCCCCGTATAAATTTTTTTTTTCCTCTAGGCTATTCAGAATTTCCAGAGACTAATAATAATGGTACTAATAACTGACGATCATAAAGCACATCACATAGGCTGGATACCATTCTAAGGGCTTCCTATGTATTATTTCATTTAATACTCATAATGGTTTCCACAAGGTAGGTACTATTATCATCTCCCTCGTAAGCAAACTGAGGCACAGAGAGGTTGAGTAACAGGATTACACTGCTCATATATTGGCAGATATCTGAGCCCAAGCAGGCTGGCTTCTGAGTCTCCACTCTTATCCATCATGCCCTCCTGTCTCTCTAGTCACTGCCTACTGGTGAGAGGGTGGGCTTTACCCCCGGCTGCTGGCCCTTGAAGGGTCCGCTGGGAGAGGAAGCCAGGGAAACTGCACTACAGAAACTACACTTTTACTTACTAACATCCCATTTTCAGCCTGGAGCTGCCCTCCTGCCTTATCTTGGGCTTGGAGTCTTTTGACTCCAAAAGCCACTTTGGGAAAATAAATCCACAGTTTTGGTAGAGCGGAGTGGGAACTGGTGGAGAGAGGTGGGAATCATGGGAGCATAGAATGGACCAGGGGAACTGGAAACCCAGCTACACTGAATTTGGACCTTCAACCAATCCTTCGGTTTTCAGATCCAAGTTTTACTACATCTTCTTCCACGGGCTGAGCTTCTCAGGGATTATTCCAGGCAAATGGGATCATTTCTGGTGGAAATTACTACCTGATTTCCCTCATATTTCATTTCCCCCTGCAAAATCAGTGGCCATGTCTCCATCTTGCTATTTTCTAAAATTTATTGAAATTTTTAAACTGTTGTGTCCTCTTTTATTTTCTTTTTCCTCATGGTTTATTATCTTAAGAAAAAAAAAAACAATTACAGGCCACAAAAGTCAGGAAATTAGCATGGATATAATTCTAGTATCTAATATAAGGACCACATTCAAATATCACCAGTTGCCCCAGTACAGTCCTGTCTAGAAAAAGGAGTAAATCCAAGGTCACAGCGTGAGTGCTTGGTTCCTCTGAAAACCAGACACCCCCATTAGCCATACAAGAGACTTATGAAGGGAAACACCTGCGAAAGATGAAGGGGGAGGAGGAGGGTAGGCAGGGAGAGCTTTCAGACCATGTCACCTGTGAAGGGAGAGCAGGAAGGAAGTATTAAGAAGAGCTTCAGGCCACAGCACAGTTCTGAGAACACTTTGGCCAGGCCAGTGTGTGGTCTCTGAGACTACGTTTCCCATTAAAGGAATCTGTGTTGGCCAGACAAGTTCAGTTCTAGAGTCCCTGCCTTGCTCTGTCCTGGGGAGTGTGGCCTGGTGAAGGAATGCTGCAGGGGATCCATGGGGCAGCAGGTGGAGGCTGTCAACCAGCTACACTCTCCCCCCAACCCCGACCCCGGCCCAGACCCCCACCCAGCAGGTCCTCTTGAGGGGAGTCAGGATCCAAGTGCCTCAGTAACCAGCACACATGCATAGCATTTACTTGTCATGTCTGTTCTGTCTTCTTTGGTCAGGAACAGTTCCTAATGTTCACTTGTCTTTTATGACCTTGACATTTTTTGAGTATAGGTCAATTATTTTGTTAAATGTTCCTCAGTTTGGGTTTGACTAGTGTTCTCTTATAATGAAAGTTATACATTTTTGACAGGGCTTTCAGAGAAACAATGCTGTGTTTTTCTATCAGGAAGCACACACTGTCGATTTGTCCTATTCCTGATAGTGTTAACTTTGATCACTAAAGGAAGGTAAAGCTAGCTAGGTTTCTCCACTGTAAAGTTTGTAATCAATAATTATTCTATGTAATGGATGAACAACAAGGTCCTACTGTAAAGCACAGGAAACTATATTCAATATCCTTTGATAAACGTAATGGAAAAGAATATAAAAAAGATTTATATGTGTAACTGAATCACATTGCTGTACAGCAGAAATTAACACAACATTGTAAATCAACTATGCATCAATTTTAAAAATTATTCTGTGTAAATATCCAGTTCCTCACTAAACTTTTACCTACTGTTTTAATATCCATTGATGACTCTGACCTAAATCGTTACTAATATGATGGTTGCCAAATGGTGACTTTCTAATTCCATCATTCCATCTGCACTATACTGCAAGTAAATTTTTTTTCTTGCTATTTTTTCAATCACTCATGTATTTATATCAGTATGGGCTCATGGATTTCTGTTTTATTCAATGGTAATTTCTTAATTGAAGTACAGTTCATTTACAATATTGTGTTAGTTTCCGGTTTACAGCAAAGTGATTTGGTTATTTTTTTTTCAATTTTTTTCCATAGTTTATTACAAGAGATTGAATATAGTTCCCTGTGCTATACAGTAGGTCCTGGTTGTTCATCTATTTTATATATGGCAGTGTGTATCTGTTAATCCCAAACTCCTAATTTATCTCTCCCTCCCTTCCCCTTTTATTCAACGTTAATTTTATTCAGTGCTCAAAGTATAACAGTTTGGGCCACTGGGAACTCCTTCAAGCTTGTTTCTGCACCCCTTTGACATATCTGCATTATTCTTTGAGCATTCTCGTACTTTTTAGTTCTCAAAGGTGTTCCAAGTTCATAGCGTACTACACCAGCCCTAGAGTCATCCATTCCCCCAAAGAGTCCCGATTCCTTTTAGTAGAGAATGATATTTAGAAATCAAGATCCCAGTTCAGGTGTGCTCATTGCTACTAAGTAAACATTGTTTCTAGATCCTCTTAGAGGATGGAGCTAGGAAATATGTGGTGTATACACACCCCACACATTTGCATCTATATCAATTCTATGATACTCTGTTTAGTTAAATGTATCTAGCTTAGATATTGACATGGATATAGACATAGATATATAGATATAGACATAGACATAGACATAGATATACCATGAGTTTCCACCAATACCTCCAATCACAATCCAACACAACAGGATTCCTTCTATCCTTCTCCTTTTCGTATTAGTAAGTTTTTTCTCTACCAGTAAGAAACCTGGCTTCTACTGTCCTCAGTCTTTACTTATCTGCTCAGGCCCTCTGTCTGTAATCAAACTCCCAACTGCACTGACCACCTCCTCACTCAGGCACCTCCTTCCTCAGTTCCCAGCCACATCAGTGCCACCTCCCTTGGCCACTTCATCAGTTGGTCCCCAATATTACAGGTTTCAGTGACCAAGTATGATTCAAGTCAACTCAGGAAGGTTGATATGAGACCATTTTCAGCTGCTGAAGACCCACTGACCCATAATCATCCACTCTCCAAACTCATTGTGGGCTGGCATAATGCTCCCATCTCTCCCTTGGTCAAGATCACTCTGTTTTACTCATAGATATCCCTAACTCGGAATATCTCAGCAAAAAAGTTAGGAATGATGGCATCAATCTTTCTGCCCAGAAGGCCCTGAACCCGTTAGGCAAATAAAACCACCCACTTCTCAGAATTCTGCAGAGATTGGCTCTTTGCAAATTCAGACAAAATGAATCTTTGTGACTTTTTTTTTTTTTTTGAGTATCAGGGCTTGCATGACTATCAGGTTCTCACAAGATTTACAAATAGGTGACCCCTTTGCCTCTACCCATCCCCCAAATAGCTATCAGGGTCTCTTTGTGTAGAAGAGGAAAAAAATAAGGCATCCCTTTGCATGACATTTACCACATTGTAAAATCATTGGTCTATTGGTCTCGAGTCTCTAGACTGTAAGGTTTTTGGAAAGCCAGTACTGTATCATTTTTCATCTTTGTAGCCCTAGCGCCTAACATACTGCCTAGTCATTGTAGACAATATTATCTTTTTAAAACCTTTCTTTGAAACTTTCCTTCCTTCCTCCTCTTTGTACTTTAGGCCTCAATACCATTTATCAATGTGCTTTGTAAGGTTCCGTGGTGTAGTCTTAATAACCCCAAGGTTTCTGCCATAGTCAGTGTATTAATGTCAGTCAAGGGACAGTGTCAGGATGTCTTGGACAAATGACCATTAGAGAGATTTTGATCTCTACCAGAGTGCTGTCCAAGAGCCCTTTCAAGGGTCTACACAGAGAGGACCTCGTTTTATCAGACTCTTTAGTTCTTGAAGAGCACTCCAAAAATCTCCTCTTGGGCCACCATTTCTTGGCTTTTCCTGAATACAGGTCCTTGCTGCTATACCAATGACTGTTTTACCAGCAGGACTAGAAGGCCTAATGGGGTCTCATAAATCCATCAGAGCAGACCTTCACTTGCAGCCAACTCTGGGCAGCAACTTCAAACCACAGGATGAGTGGCCTTACAGTGAGATGCATCTGTTCCCCTCCCCGCAACACTGGAACGGCCTCTCGTGGAGACGACGGTTTCCTGAGTGCACCCTGATGAAAAGCTAGTGTCCTCGCAGGTTGATTTTAGCAGGCTCTTCACATAGGTATTTCCATCTGAACTCTGCTCACTGTCATACTTGAAAATGGGTTTTGACCTCTCCCAAATGAACTTCTTGCCTTCTCTGAAACTGGATGAACTCAGGGGCACCAAATACTTCACCATCCCATCCCTTGATCAGGATGCTGGGGATCTCCTATTCTTTTCCTTTCAGTTGTACACGTTCCACTAAGCCTACGAGAAGAAGATAATACACACAATATCTAAACTGTTACAAGCATAAAGAAAATGAAAATATGGAAGGCTTCTCAATTCTTTCATGTGCTAGCGTTACCCTAATACCGAACTCCAAGAAAGATAACGCAAAAAGGAAAACTGTGTCCAATATTACATGGGATCATAGATGCAAAAATTCCACTAAAAAACTGGCAAATCAAATCCTAGAATATATTATAATAATAATATATTACAACCAAGTAGGGTTTAGCCCAAAAATATGAAGATGGTTTGCTATTAGAAAATTAACCATATTAATTCAGAAAAGATATATTTCAACAAACATGGGGAAAGCTCTTCATAGTTCAAGCTCAATTCCTGACTTTTAAACATAGTTAGCAAACTGGGAATGGATATGGCAAAAATAATACTTAATGGTGAACCATTAGAATCATTCCCATTAAAGTCTGAAAAGCGACCTTTCAATATTGTATTATTGATCATAGGCAATGCAGTGAGATAGGAAATTGAAATGAGAGTTATATATATTAAAGAAGGAAAGACAAAAGTGTCAATATGATTGTCTACCTAGCAAATCCAAAAGAAATAATAAGCAATTAAGACCAATCAGAGTTGAGCAAGATGACCAGATATAAGAATAAAAAAAACCAGGGCTTCCCTGGTGGCGCAGTAGTTGAGAATCCGCCTGCCGATGCAGGGGACACGGGTTTGTGCCCCGGACCGGGAAGATCCCACATGCCGCGGAGCGTCAAAGTTCTGTCTTTTCCTTTGACTAGCTTGAATGAGTGATGCTTTAGGTCAGGGGTCAGGAAACTTGTTACTTTGTAAAGGGCCAGAGAGTAAATATTTTAGGCCTTGTGAGTCATATGATCTCTTTTGCAACTCCTCAGCTCTGCTGTTGTTGCATGAAAGCAGCCATAAGCAATACATAAACACATGGTTGTGGCCATGTCCCAATAAAACTTTATTTACAAAAATGGGCGGGGGGGCCAGATTTGGCCTGTGGGCTTTAGGTCATTGTTTCCTAAATGTCAGTCCTTTTGGTACCACTGTCATGATATCACTTTATCTAAGTAGCATCTGTGCTGTTGTTTACGTACTTTTCTCCCTTATATTGATTCACCTTTTTTTTAAAAAAAAAAAAAACAAACACTTAAATTTATTTTAAAATAAATTTTAAAATAAATTTATATCACTACCATAAATGGGAAAGCAGTAGTGTTATTAACGAGTAGAAAGTGTTATTAATGATCAAAAAAAAAAAAACCAAAACAATGAAAACAAACATATGAAACAATTTTCAATCTCATTATAATTCAAAGAAATGTGAATTAAAACAATGACTTACAAATCATTATTAATTTTTAAAACAGTGGTACAATCTTTTAGGAAGGGATTTGGCAACAAGAACTAGAGAAAGATTCATCCTTTGGCTTCTGTTGAAACTCTATCCTAAGGAAATATTCTAAGACATATACATAAAGAAGTTCATAGACTATTTTTACAGAAAAATCTGGAAAAAAAATCTATTGTCCAAAAAGAGAGGGAATGAGTTATCTAAAGAATCATATATGGGCTTAAAGAAATATTGCTTTTATCACTAAAACATCTTTTAAGTTCTCTGTAATAACACTGAAAAATTTATTAAATAATAGTAAGTGAAAACTCAAGACGATTTTTATGCTTGCTGTAACAACTACATAAAAATGAATTAGGAGAAGAGTGTCATGGGAAGTATAGTACAGTCTAGAACTCAGACTCTTAAATTGGAAGTGGTGACTTCAAATCCTGGGGCTACCACTTCTTAGCTGTAAGACTTTGGCCAAATTATCTAATTTTCCTCAGTTTCCTCACCGGTAAAGAGTTAATACCTGCAAAGCTCCATGGGTAGTGATGTTGATATAGTAAAGCCACTGTTAACAATTAATGTGAGGGTAGCAAAGTGCCAGTAGGCATAGTGTTAGGGTGATAAGATTATTGTGTTTTCATTCCTGTTTTCTAAATTTTCCATGTTATTATCTTTGTTTTAGAGTGAAAGTAGATATTTTAATATTTAAAAAATTATTTTAGGGCTTCCCTGGTGGCGCAGTGGTTGAGAGTCCGCCTGCCGATGCAGGGGACACGGGTTCGTGCCCCGGTCCGGGAAAATCCCACATGCCGTTGAGCGGCTGGGCTCGTGAGCCGTGGCCGCTGAGCCTGCGCATCCCGAGCCTGTGCTCCGCAACGGGAGAGGCCACAACAGTGGGGGGCCCGCGTAGCTCAAAAAAAAAAAAAAAATTATTTTAAAAGGAACCTTGTTTCTAGTCTAGGCTAACCTCTCCTCTGGCCTGTGATCACTTTTCCACTCCCTCCTGCTTATCTGGGGTCTGGTTCCACCCATTATCTCGTTTGTGTTATCTCAAACTCCCCTACTGATTCACTAAATAAATAAAATTATTCCTAAATGGAATCTTTACTCTGTTCTCTTCACTGTCACACTTCTTAAGGGAAAAAAAAAGTTACAATAGTTTTCTCCAATTCTAATTTCACTCTTCAGTATATTGGAATCTGCATTCTCACTATGTTGCTAATTCCCTTAATGCCCAAAGCTAATTCATCTTTATTCTATTTACCCTATCAGAGACGTTTTAACACTGCTGGTCACTTTCTCCTTGAAGCTCTCTTCCCTGTCCTCTCACATTTAGAAAGCAGGACGTGAGAGGTAGCAGGAAGCAGAGGTTTTAGAACTGCCTGTATTGGAAACCGGAAGCTGGTTTCTGCTCGTGCGTGAGATCAGGTCTGAAGCCATAGACCCGTAGACTGCAGAACCGATCCAGAAAGGAGAAGCAGGCATGGTCAAGTGAGAAGAGAGTGGCTGGGGAAATCCAATAACGGAACCAGAAAGTAAAGTGGGTCAAAGACAAAAGAACACCCTGACTCCCAAGAGGAACAAAAGTCTGCAGATGCCAAAAAAAAAAAAAAAAAGTTCTGCAGAATCCCTGTAACCACTTCAGCAGAATTGTGTTCTCTAATGTCTCCTTTATTCCCAGAATACTTTAAGGATGCTCCCTTTATGCTGCTCAATATCACCCTCTCAGACTCACTTCTTTCTTCTCTGACTGTTTTTTCTCCCACTTAATCATCCAGCCTTCCTTCCATTTATCAAACATATATTTACTGAATGACCAGTATAAGCTGGACATTGTGATGTGCCATGAAGCTACATGATAAATAAGAGAAAATCCTTGTCCTCAAGAACTCACCTAGTTGACATTTCTTTCTCTGATCATCTCATGTGTTTCCCAAGGTAAGATCTTGCCTAGACCTTCTTTGTCCTATTTCCACCCATGGCTCCAACTGTCTCCCTGGCTTTTTCATCTGATATCCTGTAAATATCTGAAACTCAGGATGGCCAACACCAGATATTCATGTGTCACCAAACCAGAAGATGTCTCATTATCAACCTAGAAACTCCTAAGTCATCCATCAACTTCCCTCTCTTTCACCACATAGATCCACAACTGGATGGCAATTCTTAACAATACCATCTCCTAAAAGGTTCTCAGAATTGCTCTCTCCTCTCCAATTCTTTCCAACTCTACGTTAATTTCAGGCCATCATTACCTTGAAATAGCCTTCTAACTTTTTCCTGTCATCCAATATCTTCCCCTTCCAGTCCACCATTATTATTGATATCAGAATTATCTTTCCAAAAGGCAAATTTTATTTATTTCTTCCCTCATGAAGATCCACCATTGCTTCTGTACCCATAAGTTTTACCCCTGCATTCTGGACCTTTAGATTTCTTCTTCATCTCTTACCACCATGCTGGTTAAGCAGAATTGCTTATACCTCCCAACACAAGAAGCTTTGGTCATACTCTATGCCATTCTTTGTCCAAGATGCTCCAACTGTTTCCATCTGACAAATACTGACACCTTTCTAAATTAGCTGAAATATTACTTGCTCTGTAAAGCCTTTCCTATCTCATCCAAAAAAACTGTCCAAACTTTCCATTGCACTTCATATTTAGAGTGTACTTCTATTAAGGAAGAATTTGTTTTCTATGCATTTAGACATCTATATAATATTTGTTTAGTTATTGTCTCCAACATTGGAGTGAGAGCCTAAACCCATGGGATTAGAATCATGTGCTTTTCATTTGATAGTGCCCTGGACCCAGAATAAGAACCACCACAAGTCTTTGCTGAAACAATAAATAACTCACAGAATAATGAATAGAAAAAGCAAACTGTTTTTGAAAAAAGTACATGAGTATTAGGATATAGCATGTATTGCAGTTGGAGGGTTGAGAAAATGCAGATTGAGGAATGAAATGTAGGTCAAAGGAGAAAGGAGGGAGAAATCAAGAGGAACCATTTGTGTGCACAGAAAACAAAGCTGACATTAGAAGAGGAGGCAGAGTCAGAGGAGATCGGACAAAGTAACAGCTGGAAAGAGTCTCCTGGGAAAGGAATATCAGAATCTCAACAAAGTCTCTGCAATTTGACTCTGCAAATCCAAACAAGTCTCACTAGTTTATCATCTTGATAGAGACATGGCTATACATAGTTCCTAGGGAAAGTACTAGGAAAAAACTTACACATGGCCAGCAAGGCAACCGATCAAAAAATTTCCCAGAGTATATGGGTCTGATGCGATCTGGAAGTTCTACTCCTGGTTCAATGTTCTCAGCCTCCCTTTGCTCTTCAGGTTGTTGAGCCAACTGGCACTCAGAAGGTTCTATCACCAATACCATTTGGGGCTCTGTAGGCTTAGTCTCATCTGGATCCTCTGGTTGGGGGAACCCCATGTCCACCTCCACAGGAGGCTGCATCTCCATGCTGGGCTTCATCACCACACAGGTGGACTCTTTTTCCAGTTCCTGTCTAGGTTCCATACCCAAAGTAGGTTGCTTCCCCACCGAAGCCCCTAACTCTTCAGGGTCACCAGCCACAAGACATCTCCTGCTCCCTAGAGCATGTGGACTTGCACACACCAGGCCCAGTGGAGACTGTGTTACCCTTCCAGGACAACACCCTGCCAGAAAACGCTCATTTTCTAAACTCGCTCTTCCTGGCAACATTCTCAGAGGAAATTTTGTTTCCTGTGAGGCTGAGACCCTGTTGACTCCTAAATTACTCCCGTCCATGAAAGTCCTAGAAATATTCTGTCTTTTTAATCTTATATCAAGCCCATTGCTCGATGGATATTTTGTTTCCTGTGAAGCCATCCTCTCCTCATATTTATTACTGCATGGAGAATCTTCTTTTCCTAATCCCACTCTAAACCCCAACTCTGTGGGAGATGTTGTTCCCATGAAGACCCTTCTCTCTCCTAAGTCATCTTGTCCTTCCTGGGTGAGTGCCACGTCCATGCTCAGGGGAGATTTCCTCTCAGATACCCTCATTCCTCCAAGGGCACTCATCCCTAAGGGGTAAGCTGCACCTGGCTCGAGGGAAGATCCCAATCCCTCGGAGCGCCCCAACCCTTTGGGGGACCCCACTCTCACGAAAGAGCACATCTCCACTCGGACTCCCTGCCCACTGCTTCCTGCCCGCCACTTCACACCTAGCAGAGTTCACTGGGGAAAAGGAGAGGGAGGTCCGTTTACCCGGTTACCTGGGAAACGGGGGCGGGGCTTGGAGCGCAGCTCTTTCCAGGGCAGGACCACGCCCATCTCTCTCCCTCTTTCTCCTCTCCCCCACTCTCTCCTCTTTCTCTCTCCCTCATTCCCCCCATCCTCCCTTATTCCCTCTCTATTTTTTCCCCCTTCTTTAGTAGATTTGGAGGGCAGGAAAATTTGAAGGATGTGGTCTTGGGCTCTAGAGCAGGCGACCACAAACTTCTCTTTGGTTTCCCAAGCAACGCAGTCCCATTAGGATGGGTTCAGCCAGGGGCCTACTCCTGGCCACGGGCCTATTAAATTTTACTGGCGATCAGAGAATAAATAACCCTCTTTCTGGTGGTGACCACCAATTTTAGATCCTTCCTTGTGAAAGTACATGCACACTGCATGTAGTTCTTTCAGCGCTTAAGACATCCTTTAAAATTCTGTAAAGTTACTATATTTGGCAGCTGTGGTAAGAAACATCTTAAAGTCTCTGAAAACACACTTCAATAAATAGGCTTTAAATAGCATTTCAAGTAAATATATTAAAATTTGAAATGCGTTACACAAAATGCATATTGAATTTTTAAAATAATGTGGCGAACTCAAAATTAAGTATGGGATTTTTCTTTTAACTCAAATTTTAATGAATGTGTATTTGGTGAATATTTGTCATGTTCTACACATATAGGGGATACAGAACACCTTGCTTAGAATTTGAATGAAATTTATGAGATTCCACTTTTTTAAGAAAGCCTCATGAAAAACTTGCAAAATCCAAAATTTTTTTAAAAAGTGGTTAAGGGGGCTTTCCTGGTGGCGCAGTGGTTGAGAGTCCGCCTGCCGATGCAGGGAACACGGGTTCATGCCCCGGTCCGGGAAGATCCCACATGCCGCGGAGCGGCTAGGCTCGTGAGCCATGGCCGCTGAGCCTGCGCGTCCGGAGCCTGTGCTCTGCAACGGGAGAGGCCACAACAGTGAGAGGGCCGAGTACCACAAAAAAAAAAAAAAGTGGTTAAGGGATACTATTTTACATTTGTAAAAACAGTGTACTGTAATTTTCTAGATAGGTAATATAAATATTCTTCTCCCCCTAAGCAATTTAAATGACTTGATTGTGTGTAAATCAAGGTATGTCTGTATAAGTGTTCATTCGATTCTTTTGTTTACAAATATCTACAGTACTGAGTCCTCATTTTGTGTCAGTTCTGGGAATGCAATGGACTAAGCCAATCCCTACCTCATAGAATTTACTTTCTAGTAGGGATAGATAACCATCAAGTAAACCAATAAATAAGATCATTTCATATGATGAGTGATGAGTATCATGAAGAAAACAGAACACTTTGATATGGAGGGAAGCTACTTTAGAATTGATGGCTGAGAAATCCCTTAGGTATGTGACATTGAGCTGAGGCTTTCATGATGCCCTGCAAAGACACTAGCTTTTAAACCTGAATAGCTCAAGTTTCCATAGCCTTTTTCTCACTGCCTTGCCACCATGCCTACCATTCCTTATGCCAGAATTACCTTTCAGTTTGTCTGCAGACAGTCCCAGTTAAAAGTAAATGTTACCATTCATTACAATCTATGCAAAGAGTCATTCTTCAACTACACAATGGAAAGATTTCCTGGAGGAGAAGGTAGAAGACATGGAGTGTTGTGGATGATTGAGAGATGCAAGGTGCTGGGAATTCCTGAGTCGGTGTTTAGAGATTTGAGGGCAAAGGCAGCACTAAGGGCAGTATTCAGTTCTGCATGACTTTATTTAGGCTCCATCCATTTAGTAGCTTCCTTAAGAAATTTTACCACCTAGTAGTTAAACAGGAGAGAAGGGGGCAGGGCACAACCTTTAAAAGAATAACATAGCCCGAGGACACGACATAAACAGATTAGAACCAAATAGGTCCAAGATGGCGGACAAGTCGACTTCCACTAGACCTTGAGCCTCAGCATACGATCATTGTAACACATCAGCAAGCTGATGACACACCCACAGGCGCCATGACAGTTCCAAGATCAACCATAAAGGTCAAAAAGTGGGCGGCGGTCCAATTCCTAGAAATCCCCACCCCTTCCCCAAAATAGCTGGAATACTCCTCCCACTCATTAGCTTATGAAATTACCCACCCCTATAAAAACTGACAACCCCCGTACCCTGGTGCTGCTCTCATCTTCTGAGATGGCCCACACTCTGCCTATGGAGTGTGTTTCTCTCTAAATAAATCCACTTCTTACCTATCACTTTGTCTCTCACTGAATTCTTTCTGCGATGAGACATCAAGAACCTGAGCTTCATTAAGTCCCGAGACTAGGTGTGATCTCTGTTAAAAGACCATGGGTTCGAGTCCCAATCTGGGTTTTGGCTGGGTTTGGGTCCCGGCCTGTGGGTTCAAGTCCCACTCCAAGTCACACGGTTTCAGTAGGATCTCCCATTTGCTACTAGAATGTATCCAATTATCAGTCCTCCTCAGTTATCCAGGGTTAGGGGAAAAAACCACAGGCCTATTGTGAGTGGCAGTACAAGAGCAAAGCTTCACTGTGGCATTTCCATCTCTCCAAAATTACTACTGGATCTTAGAGGTACCAGCCACTGGAGCAGCACTCCACAGGCAAACATTATGACTAAACTAAAATACTGTAGAATGTATTCATGAATACAGAGACTTGGGGTTTTTTTTTGGCCTTGCCCGGCAGCTTGCAGGGTCTTAGTTCTCCGACCATTGAACCCAGGCCCCAGCAATGAAAGCGCTGCTAACCTCTGGAAAGCCAGGAATTCCCTCATGAAGGAGGTGAATTAAAAAAACAAAATTGGTAGAAAGTGGGACTCCCCTGGTGGTCCAGTGGGTAAGACTCTGCTCCGCGCTCCCAACGCAGGGAGCCCGGGTTAGACCTCTGGTCGGGGAACTAGATCCCACATGCATGCCACAACTAAGAAGTCTGCATGCCGCAACAAAGATCCTGTGTTCCTCACCTAAGACCCGGCACAGCCAAAATAAACAAATAAATAAATATTTTAAAAATTGGTAGAAAGAAATGAATGAGGAAGCAATACCCTAGAACAATGATGGGGAGTTCCTAACAATGTATAAATTTCAGCATCCAGGCGTTATCTGTGAGGACTTAAGTCAAATGCTCAGCATTCTAAATGTAATTAAGCTCGGGAATTCCCTGGCGGTTCAGTAGTTAGTGACTCAGTGCTTTCACTGCTGAAGGCAGGGTTTGATCCCTGGTCAGGGAACTAAGATTGCACAAGCTGCATGGCACAGCCAAAAAAAAAAAAAAAAAAAAAAATACAATTAAGCTCACAAATTTTGGGGAGTCCCTATTATATCAATCAAAGTTCCTCTGAGAGGAATTTAAATCATGAATAAATTATGGTCCTGGTCCTTAAGAACTTTAAAATCCTAATGGGAATGAAAGGCTGAGGAGGAAAGTCTAGGCAGTTACTCTCTAACTGTAAAATAAGGCAGATACATATTAGAACTATTACAGAGAGTAAAGTATCATGAAACTACAGGAAAAAGATCACTAAATCCAGTAGAAGTAGCCTCAGGTGCCATCCAGAGGAGCTGGCATCCTGGCCAAGGTAAGACCTGTAGTGATGAGAGGCAGTGGTATTCCAAGGTGCAGAGAACAAAGTAATCAAAGATGTCAAGATGGAAACACACAGGCGACACTCTGGGAACACAGAGTAGACTGGTATGATTAGGTCACAAGGCAAGAGTTTGGGGAGAGGGAGGCTTTAGAAATAGAATGAAAGAAACATGGGTTGGGACCAGAGTTGAAGAACTTTGTACTCTATTTAGCAATTGCATATTTTTGAGTAGGAGAGTGACTGACCAAAGTGTAAAGAATGGGTTGAAAAGGCAGGAGTGTGCATTAATTTCAGCTTATTCAAATACTACCATGGCCCAGGCTTCGGGATTAGAGCTTAGATTTGGGATTAGAGAATTTTGGGTGACAGAATGGGACAACGAAGAGCTGAAGATGATTCTGCTCTTTCAAGTCTAGGTGACTGGGAGGTTGTTAATATCAGTCACCAAGCAGAAGCACGTTTGGGATGGAATAGGTTTGGTTTGGGGCATACTGTTGACATGCCAAAACTGATGTGACATATCCTATTTCCTTATTCTTCCTGGGATTGTCCAAGAGGTATCACCATGACTAACATACCATATTGGAACCACCTCTTGGGATAAAGTGCCACAGACACCGTTTGCACATGACACATAATATTCTTGGGGTTAGTAACTGGGAGGTTGATCTGAAAGGCTGGCTGTTCAAGGGTTCAAATCACCTTCATTGCAAAATGTTGACTGAGCACCTACAGGATACCTTAGGCCAAGTACACATCTAGACAATCAATACTGATGGCCTCACGGCAGGGCTATAAATAGTAAACAGCAAACTGAAAAAGCAACCCTCATCCTGAGGAAAAATCAATTTAACATTCTACCAAATTCCGAAAGGAATTTTGTTTTGTTTTGTTTCAGATGCCCAGCCAGGGACTGTTGTGTGAGATGGAGCCAAAACAGCTTGCCTTAAGTAGGTCTGCAATGGAGGTTAATGAATGTCTTGGGTTCTTTTACTGGAATTGTGCTTACGAACTCAGATTCTGGAGCCAGCCTGCGGGTTAGAACACAATTTCATCACCTACTCCGCGGTGATTTTGGACAAGTTACACAATCTCTGTGCCTCAAATTCTTTTACCTGTAAAACAGGCACGGCACATTCGTGAATTCCACAGCCACGACTGAAGACTCCTGGCTGCCAGCCGCTGTGCTAGACAGCGGCGAGGACCACTTTGGGGAGGTAATATTCCAATGTAGGGAGGCGGACGATAGAACTAGTTTCAGAGTGAGAGCCTCATAGCGTAGGAAGAAAATGGGATAATTCCTGTAAAGCGTTTAGTGCAGTAACCCGCGACGGGAAATTCTTTGTAAAAGCTACCTATTATTTTATAACTTGCCCCTTCGCACCCAAAACAGGTAGGCTCTCAAGAAAAGCAAGTTATTATTCAAAACGTCCCCGCCTAAAGACAATTTTCGGGGCGGGGGGGAATCGCATCCTTCTCCCTGGAGTAAATGACCCGTACCTATCCACCCATCCCCAGGGACATGTTGGAAGGCTCTCTTGTGCTAGAAAAGCCCCCCAAAAAAGCCCCTTAGCTGAGTTGGCAGGGTTGGGGTGTTGCAGAGGTAGGGTAAGGGGAACTGGGAGCTAATATTCACAGAGAGAACTTCGCCGCCCCGCACCGGCTGGGAGCAACAAACCCAAGTTCTCCTGGGCTCCCCCTAGAGCAGGCCGGCCAAGGCGTGCCCCCGCCCCGTCCCCGCCCTCGGTCACGAAGAGCCACAGACCGCCGCCCAGATAACAATGGCGCCGGCGGGGGCGGGGCCGCGCGCGCCCCGGGGAAACGGGGGAGGGGAGGCGGCCCGCGGCCGTAGCCGACCCCTCCGCTCGCTAGGGTCACGTGACGCGGCCGCCCCGCCCCGCGGCCCAGCCCGGACTCTTAAGACTCTGAGAGGGGGCGGTGGAGCGGATGGAACGGGCGGACGGGGAACGACCGGAAGTGACGAAGGGGCGTAGCCCGCGACGTGCGGCGACGTGGCGGCGAGGCCGGTGCCGGGCGGCGGAAGTGGCTACCGCGCTGGGACTGGTGTGTTTGTGTTTTGGTTAGAGAAGGAGCCGGCGGCCGGCCTGAGGGGAGGAGGGAGGAGGAGGAAGATTTAGTGGGAACTCGAGCGCCGGCGGCGGCGGAGGAGGAGAAAGCAAAGAGGAAGGCGGAGCAGCGAGAGGCGGAGACGGAGACCGACGGAGGCGGCACCGCGGCAGGAGCCCCGCACCGTCCAGTCTGAGGGGAGCGGCGAGACGAGGAGACGCGCCGCCACCGCCGCCTCAGTCTCAGCCTCCTCTCGGGCTCCGCCTGGGACCTGCAGCCGGAAGCTTCGGCGCCGGGGCCCCGCGCGCTGCGGACTCAGGTAACCGAGCCGGCCCTCCGCCTGCGCGGAGCGGGTCGGGACCCCGGGTGGTCCGCGGGCCCTCCCGGCGCGGAGTCCTCCGCCCTTCTCTCTCGCGCGTCGGGGCCCGGGACCGGAGATGGGCCGAACCCGGCGTCTCGACCCGCCGGCCTTGGTGACTCATCCTTCGAGGGGCTCCGGAGGCCAGGATTTGGGGACCGGCCGAGGGAGCGACGGGTGTCACCCTGTTCCCTTCTCAAGATGGCGCCGCCAGAGAGGGCCGAAGGCCGCGGTTCCGCCTGCTCCGTCCTGGCAGCCCGGGGTTGGGGGGGTGGTCTCCGGCCAGAAGCAGGTCGGATTCGGGGGAGGAGGATGGGAGAGACGGCCCAGGGGCCTGGCGGGGCCTGCCTGCTCGGGGGATCGGAGCTGGGTGTCAGTTGCTCAGGTGTTCTCGGAGGAGGAACTGGGGCCTCCAGCAGGTGTGAATTTGGGGAGCTCCGCCTACCCCCCGACTCCCTGAGCCGAGTAATGGAGGGAGGAGGCGGCTCGGGAACCCGGGCTGTCTAGGGACTCTTGTCTCATCGTTGGAAGGTGGTGAACCGCAGCCTTAAACAACTCGGCATAACTAGGTCGCTGAACACACTCAGTGGGTAGAGCCCTTTAAACGTTCTCTGTTGTTCGCCTCCCTGGAAGCTGGTTACCCTCCTGAGACTCAGACTTTTTCAAGCTCTGAACGTCATAATTCACATATTTGGTTTTTGTCTTTTGCTGAAGTGGTGCCTAAGTGTCCAGTCAATTGCCTTTCACATAACTAGTAGGGAAAAAACCCACATGGGCACCACTGCGGTACTTCACCACTGCGGTAATTCAGGACAGCTCAGAAACTTTATTCTTAGTGTAAAATGGGGATAATAGAAAGAGCTCATAGGGTTGCTTTGAGCCTAATTCATAGGATGGTGCTTGGCACAAAATAAGTACCCAGAAATGTAAGCTGCTGTTAGTTTTGATCAAAGAGCACCCAGGAGGACTTTAACTCTAGAATGCCAGGTGTTTTCAAAAGATTTAAAATGCTCTTTATGCAAAATCTTGTGCTTTTGTGAAACGAAAGTTTAAGTAGTGAATGCAACTATTACAAAACGTAACTTTTAACCTTAATGTTATGCTAACTATATTTATAATTAGATTTAGTTATGTTTTGTTTGAGATCCTTGGAGGGAACTATAATGCAAGTCTTTAAACATTAAAAGACAAAGCTAAATTATAATCTTTTTTAATGGGCATCTAATGTTTTCCCTGAAATTTTGGGAGGACTGTGGAAATTCGGAGCATGTTGTCCTTGATGAGTAATTCAGTTTGCTGTTTTGTAGGTAATCAGACAGCTGGGAAGTGTTTTAGTTGCTATCGTGTGTACTATCTGAAGGTGTGTCGGTGCATTTTCAGTCTACCTGACTTTTTATTGATACTTGGTCATTATTTCATCAAAGGGGCACTTTAATTGCTAATTTTCAATCCCTGCTCTGTGTTGACCACTGTATTAGAAACTTTTTACATATATAGTCTCTTGTTTACTTCCCACAGCAGCTATGAAAGTTAGGTATACTGGAAATAGAGGCTTTGAAATGAAAGCACTTGCTCCAACAGAAATTGGTATAGCTAGCCAGGATTGGATCCACAAATCTGATATGTTTTTGGGGTGGTAGGAGGGTAGATGTGGGGTTGGAGCATTTTTTTATTACAGAAAATTTTTTAAATGTACAGAAGTAGGAAGAATAGTGTAATGAACCCATCACCTAGCTTCAGTTATCTTATGGCCAATCTTGTTTTATTTACGCCCCCATTGTTTGGAAGCAACTCAGACCTATTATTTCATTTGTCAATATTTCAGTACGTATTACTAAAATATAAGGACTCTTCAAAGCTGCTGTTTAGGTGAGGCAGAGGTGATTTTATTGCCATGGATGTAAGGTCTCATGGATATGTTTATTAATGAGTTCATGGTCAAGAGGGATTCTTGTATAAACTCATTTCATGGGTAAGGCAAATTTCTTATTAGGTATCTAAATGAAGTAGAACAGTGATTTGAGAAGGGGAATCATTCAGATTTAATGTTATTAGCACATGATCAGATTTTGATTAAAGATGGAAGAAAACTATTATGATTGATTTGTGAGTAGATTGGAAAAGAGTTCTTTGAAAGTTCCCTAATTCCTTTGAGATTGAAAATTAGCGTTCTTAGATAATAGTAGAAGACATAGAAGTTGCCCTTCAGGCTAGTTTTTTCTAAATGTGTTAAATAGAAAGTAATGACACATTTGTTAGCTCCAGAACTACAGAAAAGTATAACTAAATAAGACACTAATTCACTCACCACATAGAGAATGTCTGATGTACTTGAGCACATCAGAAAACAGTTTTAAGTCTTTTAGGCACCAGACACGCCACCTACTTAATGTATTAGTTGCTCCTAAACTACCGTTAAATAAACAAAAAACATGTACCGTTTAACAGAAGCCTTCAAATAATAATGGCCAACATTTATTGAGCTGTTACTATGTTTTAAGATCTATTCTAAGAGCTTTCCACTTATTAACTTAATTTTACTCAAAACTGTTTTAACCTAAGTACTTGAGTCACCTCTCAGGTTGCCAGGGTTTGAAACTCAGCTCTGTTGAAGCTCTGTCACAGTAACTGTGTGACCTCAAGTTACTTAACCTCTCTGTGCCTGTTTTCCTCATTTTCAAGGATTGTAATAGTCAACTTTATAGGATTGTTGAGTGGCTATGTTAAGTACTTAAAACCACGTGGCACAAAATTGAGTCTTTAATAAAGGTTAGCTTTAAAATGTTTTAAAAGCCTTGAAAATTACAGCATGATTTTAGGCTCAAATCTCATGCCTTTACAGTACTGACAAAGGTAGTGAGTTAAACTAAATGACGTTCAGTGTCTATTAGAGGTTATAATTGTCATGCAATAATATGTTACAGGCAGAGTTTACCAAAGTGATTAATAGAAGATTTGCTTTGTTTTGCTGATTTGTATACTTGATTACTTCATATTTGTTTTTTTTACAGGTTTCTCTACCTCCAGAAAGAAAAATTGACACCTTGCATCCTGGAAGTTCATTTAAGAGACTGAAATTAGGGACTTCTTTCAAATTTGGGCATGGCTAATCGAGGAGCAACGAGACCCAATGGGCCAAATACTGGAAATAAAATATGCCAGTTCAAATTAGTACTTCTGGGAGAGTCTGCTGTTGGCAAATCGAGCCTGGTGCTTCGTTTTGTGAAGGGCCAATTTCATGAATTTCAAGAGAGTACCATTGGGGGTAAGATTTTCTTTTATCCTTTCTTCATTTAATTGAATCATACGTTGACAAATAAGATTTTGCTGTTCTGATTGTATGATGATGGGTACTAAATAGGTCACAGAGTGAAGAGCTGAGCAGCAGACTCAAGCTTTATAACTTGATTTTTGTTAAGATAATGTTGTTTAATATTTTGATTTACTGGTTTTCCCCAAGATGGTTGTATGGAAGCTAAAATACAGATGCAAACATGAGTGGAATCAGTGTCCCCAAGTATAAGATTTGATTGATATCTTTCTTGATAATGATTAGAAGCTTCTTCAACTTAATACATGTTTGTGCTGAATTATATTGGCTTTAGAATGAATAGTGAAAATAGTAAAAGTAAATAGTAAAAGAGTTAACATTAAAATTCTAAATAACTGAGGGAAGAGAAAAAGTGAGTGATTAATGAAGAGGGACATGAAAGGGAAATGAGACCTGGAGGGAAAGATGGAAGGAGAGGGGAAAGAGGTAGAGTAAGCACTGCTTACAGTGTTTTTGGTAAGACTGAGGCAAGGGGACGGTAAGATGCAGGACGAAGAGGAGACAACTAACAGAGCATTGTTGTGAATAGAAGACAAGAAATTAGATAATTGAACCTCATCAGAGAAATCCACAACTGTATATAGCAGCGGGGCAAAACAGCTGTTTTTGGGTGTCAGTTTCATCTGCCAAATGAAGCTTTTGAATTACGTACTGTGTGGACAGCTTTAAGATTAGCAGTATTTTGCAAGGGGTGTGTAACTAAGCAGTACCATATTTTTTCCAGGTATTTTATACGTTTTAAAGTCATACTTTTGAAATATGTAAGGCAGATGCCCATTGGCATGTAGCAACTTCTTGGAGTCCATCTTTCAGGAGCATAACTTTATGCTATGCATTGAGTATATGTTCTCAAGTAAGTACACTTGAGAATTTTATTTGTAGTTTCAGATCCTCCCAATAAGATAAATTACAGAATTCTAGTATCCTTGCTTTTCCCTACATATAGGAAATATAGTAGATAAGTGGTATTTCCACTTTAATAGACTCAGCAGTATAACAGTGATTGTCAACCCCCTCCATTTGTATATCATGTTACAGTGTGATCCCATTTTAGTATTTTATGGTTTTTATAATGGATGAGCATCAAAAATATAGTCCATATCATGCAGCTTTTATTTGATTCAGAAATCTTGTTATTTTAAAAAATTTTTAATGAAGTGTATTACGCGTTCTTTGTGGTTTCTTTGTTAATACATTTGTGTGTGTGTGTGTGTATACCGTTTAATAATGAAATATAAAAATATATATACGTATGATTTAATAATGAAGTATTACCTCTCAAGCTTTAGCCTCCTCCAGAAAGCAAATTGGGCCAAAGTTAACTAGCCCACATGGTGGGAAGAGTTTTAAAGAGTTTGAGGTTATGTCCACCCACCTTAAACTGGTGCAAAAAGTTAGTTATTATAACTGCTTTTTGGCAAGTGATTGTCAGTTGCAGCATTTTCCAAAGTACGTATGCATCGTAGGCAAAATACCTGGGCCGATATGTTTGAGACTTGCTATGTGCTAACCCTGCCCTCCTTCACAGTACATATTAAAATAACAAAAACACTGAAGTACTGTAGTAAAGAACTTAACTCCTGGGAAATGTAGCCTAAGACTAGAACTTTGTTTTTGTTTTGGATACTCCCAATTATCTTCGAAGTGTATTTTTTCCTAATGACATCTCAGGAAGGACATTTAAAAGATAAATTTAACCCCTTATCAGTGCATCATCATAAATATACATATCCTCTGATATGTGTGTATGGGTGTGTGTATATATATATATAATTTCCATTTAATACCAATTAGATTGTCTACATTTCATTAATGAAATTGTCAAAAGATTTTCATTCTAACACAAAACTTCCTTAATATTTTCTACGAGTACAGATTGAGCTGGCTTTTTAAACCAACTTTAGAAGGACTTTACATCCCAATTTCTATGTTGATGGTTACTGGCTGGATACCTTTCCACTATGTTGACCACATATTAATATCTTTAGGAGGTATGACAGTGCCATTATGATTACAGCTGTAAGCCCTGGTTTTTTTGTTTGTTTAAGGATCTCAAGGTTTGAGCTATTTAAGATCTGTAACTTGTAGGTAATATGTCTTTTTGTTTTGGCTGATGTGTGGTAGGAGCTATCTAAAAATGAACCTGGCCAGATGTTTTACATTTCATCTGTTCTTTATTTTTTATTTTTTTTGGGGGGGGTTGTGTGTTGGGTCTTGTGTTTCTGTGTGACGGCTTTCTCTAGTTGTGGCGAGCGGGGGCCGCTCTTCATCGCAGTGTGCGGGCCTTCTCACTGTCGTGGCCTCTCTTGTTGCAGAGCACAGGCTCCAGACGCGCAGGCT
Organism: Physeter macrocephalus; assembly: GCF_002837175.3. Classification (NCBI taxonomy): domain Eukaryota; kingdom Metazoa; phylum Chordata; class Mammalia; order Artiodactyla; family Physeteridae; genus Physeter; species Physeter macrocephalus. Next base: position 42,584,055 of record NC_041214.2, read on the forward strand.
CAGTAGTTGTGGCTCATGGGCCCAGCTGCTCCACGGCATGTGGGATCCTCCCAGACCAGGGCTTGAACCCGTGTCCCCTGCATTGGCAGGCAGATTCTCAACCACTGCACCACCAGGGAAGCCCTGTTCTTTATTTTTTACTTAACTGTTTATGTTTAATAATATTAGCTGCGGTCTGAGGAGCTCACTTAAAATTTTCATCTCTGATTGTGTAGTAAGGTGGAAATCATATACCGCACTCTTGAATTTGTGTATTCTAGAACCTTATATTCATCAAGAACATCAAAGTTTCTTTAGTTTTTGTGGTTCTTCCTAAACATGATAGCTTGATTTAAGAATCCATGTTGTCTCACAATACCCCACACCCCTGCCCCTTGGCTCTATAGGGCTCGTAATGAGGTAGGTAGTTAGGTGGTGGGTTTAGCGCTTTGGGGAGTTCTAGCTTATTTGTAGGGGTTTAAAGTCTGCATGACATTCATGTTCCCGTTGTTTGTCTAAGACTAGCGCATAAGGTTAGCAGGGAGCATTAGGCTCAGAGGGTTGTCATCCTTCTTGCTATCTCATCTGGAGGTGCATAGCTCTTCAGTAAATACTTGTTGGATATTTGGACTGGCCATCTTTCATTTAACACCTTGAACACCTAAAGATTTATCTTAAGTTTTAACAAGTCTTCCACGTGATTCTAATACATGCCAAAGTTTGAGAACCCCTCTTTCTGTGTTCTGAGGAGCCAGTATTACATTTACACTACATATTAAAGTTCTCCCACAAATGGAATAATTGCTTTTCTTTTTTTTTTAACTGTAGGATTTTTTAAAAACTTACTGTTCATCTAACTCCTCCAGTTTGAGAATTACAAGGATTATGTACTGGTTATATTACGTATTAACCTGTTATTTCTTTGTATGGGAACCCCTTCCTGTTAACCTGCTAGGCCTCTTTAAGAGAGCATGGCTCCTTCTCTGTTCCATCAAGGATACCCTGCCTTGTCTTTACTTACGGGAGTTAGAATATCCATAGTTTTCAGTTATCTGTACCGATGCTGCTCCCTTTTATTGCCACAAACAATCAAGAACTGGTTATACACGAAATTAAATAAGTGCCTTCTTTTTTAAGCTATTTTCAGCAGTTATTAACCCTAAGAGTGTCTAAAATAATTATTTCAGGGTTGTTTTTACTGGAAGAACAAAGTTTATTCTATATTTAACATCCGTCCAGTTTCTTCTAAGGGGCTACCAGGACTTGTTTTTCTATTCAGATTCAAAAACATCTGGGGGAAAAATTTATTAAAATTAAGAAAAACAAGGTTGGTTTCAAAGTTATTATTAACAGTGTTTTACCTTACCTTATCAATTTATGACCAGGACCTTCTTAAGAGTCGCGCGTTGTGGTTAAGAAAGGGGTGGCGGGCGGCTCTATATCCACATTGTTTGATTTAAAATTCTAGCTCCAGCACATACCACGTATCATCTGAGGCAAGTCATACCCAGCTTTATTTGCGTCTTATATGAAATGGAAATAATAGTACCTTACTTGAGAGGTTTTTGGTAAGGATTAAATGAAAGTGCATATACATTTCTTGGCACAATGCCTAGCATGGAGTAAAATGCTTATTAAATATTAGCTATTACCATTACCATCAATCACCACCATTACTTTTTGCTGAGTCATTTTTATCACTGTTGATATTTTTGTTGTATTGTCATGACATGACATTATTTTAGAACCGTGACTTTTCCACCTAGTGCAGAGCATTCAATTTAGGATTTGACAGTGTTAAAGAATTTTATGTCCAGATTTTCTCCTCTTGGAAGATAAAGTTTCTTATTAAAAGTTATAGGAACAAATAAGATGTAAAAAACTTTATGAGCAGGTACTTCCTAAATTTGAGCCTTTCCAAAAATGGAGTTTTTGCACATTCCTTCAAGTAAATAGCATGAGCATATACAACTAAGTTTCTTTAAATTCTGTATGGTAGATTCTTGATTAATCCCCCCACCATTTGTTGATTTTCAAATAAGCGGTTATTTATGTATGTTACATTAAATGCCTGCTCCCCACATCAACTAAGATATTTTGGAAGTTTTCTCAGAGAGAGAAATTACACAGTTAGATAGAATACGACATGTATGTTTTTTTTGTTTGTTTGTTTGGTTTTTTTGTTTGTTTGTTTTGTGGTACGCGGGCCTCTCACTGTTGTGGCCTCTCCCGTTGCGGAGCACAGGCTCCGGACGCACAGGCTCAGCGGCCATGGCTCACGGGCCCAGCCGCTCTGCGGCATGTGGGATCTTCCCGGACCGGGGCACGAACCCGTGTCCCCCGCATTGGCAGGCGGACTCTCAACCACTGCGCCACTGGGGAAGCCCCGACATGTATGTAGATATTAAAGTTGCTTCCTAAACTGAGAAATAAAAGTAGCTAGAAAATTTAAATCTGAATAACTCACGTTTTTCCTGTAGTAGTAAGCTTTCTACTATTACCCTTCACTTGTTAGCTGTAAGAAAGACTTGTTTGTGTAATTGTAATCTGTGCATTTGTTTACTTCCTTTATCTTTTTGCATCTGCATATTGTTTTCACTTAAAAGTACTTTTGAGAAAGGATAGAAGACCTAGGGACAAACCACCAGCATATAGTTTTCAATTCATGAGAAAAATGGTTTTTGAAATATTCATTATTCTTTCTGTTACAGTGAGAGTTAAAATTTGTGGGAGTTCATCTTTTGGTTCTAAGTGAAAGAATATTACCTTTATGCATAATAATATTTCCTTCTAGAAAGTACATATTCAGTATTTGAGATAGGTTGTATTACTAGGAGAAATTGGTAAAGATTTGGTATGTTATATGTTTGTACCAGTTCTGACCTAAAAAATTTTAATAGTCTTAACATCAGTTATTCCCCAGTGTTCCAGTTTAAAATGTTATCATATCTGGCTACTGAAGCATTGCTGTGAATTAGGAGCCAATAAACTTAGCTTCAATCCTGGCTTCCTTTTACAAACAGCACTGTTTACACATTTATAAAATGAGAAGAGTGAGCTAAATAAGGATTCTTTTAGGGCAGACTTTTTTTAAAGTGTGTACTCTCTTCCACATTAAACAATGCAATCAATATAGTTAAACCTTTTCTTCCTCTTAAAATTTATTTCACAATTTGGGATCATGAACGTCTTTTTGCCCTGTCTTACTTATTAATTCATCGATGCCCTCTGGTGTTGCTGAAGTGTTCAAAGCTGTTTGGTAGAATGATTTTGCCAATTAGCTCTAACTATGGTGAACTACCTCTGTTGATTCACTAATTTGCTGCTTTTATTGTTATTACTGGGAAATAAGATTATCAAGCTGTTCTGAAATTAATTTACTCAACAAATTTACCAAGCTCCTAGCACAGTGCTAAATATTAGCAATCACAGTTAACCTTTCCCCCTTTTGGGTCTGACACCATAGTAATCTGAGGTTACTTATATGCAGTCTTCCTTACGATGCATGCTGAATTAATTCATCATTTGGAGTTATCATTGAGAGCCTTTTGTTACCAGGCCTCTTGGTGGCAAATAGGGATGTATTAGAGTGAGAAAGGCAAGAGGAGTAATTCCAGAGGCTTTTGATTTTTGATCATTGGCTATTTTGATGTAAACATGAACTGCAACTACCAAATTACTAAATTCCTCAAGATGAGAGTGAAGTCACATTGGATTTTGAAAATAAGAAGTAATCCTTAGTATTTTACAAGTGTTGCAAAACAGTATTTGAGGGAAGTGCTGGTGAACAAGATTCACCCTCTTTTCCAGGTAATATAGATGAGGAAGGGTAACAGCAGGATGAGTAACCAGTCATTCGTGGTTTTTTAGCCTGTTTGCAAAGCTGAAGATAGCAGGCACTCTTTGGATTCAAAAAGGAAGAGATACTGTGATGATATGGGACTGTAGTCACTCTCATTATCAAACACCTTCAGCGTTTCTCAGTTAAAAAAATAGTTATTTAGGGACTTCAGTGGTGCAGTGGTTAGGACTCCTGCTTCCACTGCCAGGGGATGTGGGTTCAATCCCTAGTTGGGGAATTAAGATCCCACATGCCATGTAGCATGGCCAAGAAATTTTTTTAAAAAAAGTTATTTATCCTCACATAGAACGAGAGCCAAGACGGGTTCCACTTAGTTGATATCAATTCTATTTGAGGTGTAACGTGAATGTATCTTGGGCACATAGGGTACTTTAATATTAGAGGGCTTGAACTTGAACTTAGACAATCCTAACTTTCTCATCTATTGTATTCATAAGTAATTTGTAAATTTTAGAAAAATGTGACTTCAAGGAAATACAGGGTAATTTTAGTGTAGCTTGTAAGGTAATTTTTAAGTTAGTTACATGTCATATGATGCAGTCATAGAACTTATACGGCATTCTCACAGTGTCATCTGGACCTTACCATAGCTATATGAGGAAATACTAATCTTATAGATGAGGAAACTGAGGCAACAAAAGTGATTTGCCTGAGGTTTTGCAACTAAGTGACAGCTGGGATTAAAGACAGGTCTTTCTTCATTGCCACCTGTATTCTGGAATTGATAAAGTTTAGGGTCAGTATATGTATGACATAAGCATTCTGTTATAAAATGTGTGGTACTTGGCAGGTACAGAGCCCCTTATATATTGATTTATTGATATAAGGAATATATCGATTTATTGATATAAGGAAATAATGTGAAAGTATTTTTAAATAAAAATTCAGATCACTCATGTTCCAAAGTGAGCACCACTGTGTTCATTTTTATGCCATCCACATGTATCACATTTTTATTATTTCATTGATTTGTTCTTATAAGTCAAATCTCAAATGGTTGACATCGAAAAGTCTCCCTCCTATCTTCTACCCACTTAGTTCTTTTTCCCAGAGGTAGTGTTACTTTGTCCTTGCAAAGTTACTATTATATTTAAATCTGTGTATTTTCTCCTTTTTATGCAATTTGAAACACACCAGACCTATTGTAATATACTATTTATTTTTCACTTTAATACAGTCCCAGTTATCTACTGCTCAGAAACAAATGAACCCAAAGCTTAGTCATTTAAAACAATTATTATCTCTTTTGTTTCTGGGGGTTGAGTGGGCTTAGGTGATTTTCTGATGTCATGGATGGCAGTCAGTGCTGGGGCTAGAATCATCTCAACACATCTGGCAGCTCATTCTGGCTATTGGTTGGGACCTCAGCTTGGGCTGTCAGCCAGAACACCTGCATGTGGCCTTGCCACCTGGTTTGGGTTTCCTCACAGCATGATGGCTGGGTTCAAACATGAATACCCCCAAAATACCAGGCAAAGGCTCGGTAGCTTTTTATGACCTACCCCCCAGAAGTTCACATAGATAGAGTCAATTATGTTCATATCACAGGCTTGTACAGATTTGAGGAAAGAATGTCAATGTCTTGTTGTAACAAGAATGTGTGTGAAATCTTCTGGCCATCTTGGAAAATACAATCTGATTTTTCATATCATTTTATGAAGAGCATCCTCATTTTTCTTGGCTGTATCAGCATTACTTTGAATGGATCATAATCAATATGCTTTATCAGTTCTAATTTCAGATTTGCACATTGTTTTATATTTGGGGGCGATAACAGTGCTGCATTGAATAATTTAATTCATAGTCATTTCTCACATATTCCAAGTATTTCTGTAACATAAATTCCTCGAAGTTGATTGCTGTGTCTTAGGTTATATACTTTTGTAATTCTGATACATTTTTCCACACTGCCCTCCAACCAGCAATGCACAGAATGCCTGTTACCCTATTTTACTAACTCAAGGTAGTGTCATACTTACAGATCTTTGCCATGTTTGTGTACATTGATCTCTGCATTTTTTAATGTATATTTTCCCCATAATAGGGGCGAGGTCAAGCATCTTTTCATATTTTTAGAGCCCATTATGTTTCCATTCTCTGTGAACTATTTAAAACTTCATGATATTTTTATATAGAATCATTTATAATAGTCATACTATTGTATTGTTTCATTTATTAATGATAATACTCAATATCTGTATTATATTGTATTCATACTAATTTTAGTAACTGGCAGTCTCCTATTTTTTAACCATACCCTTATTGTTAGACATTTAATGTTTGCATTTTTGTTTGCTGTTTTAGGTAATCATCTAATAGTGGATGTATTCTTGAAATTTTTTCTCCTCTGGACTTATCTCTATAGGATCAATTTCTAGATGTGGTTACTGAACCAAAGTAATTTTATTTAATGATTATGGAATCAAAGGGGTTCCAGTCTCTTCATCACTGTTTTCTTCCCTTAAAGACAGATATTTGCAATTTCTTTGGGCCTTGCTTGGCATAGATAGTTATATTCTGGGATTACAGGTTTCCTGTAATTGTCAACTCTGGTGCTTAGTCTTCTCTGTCTCTTCTGCCTTCTTTAGCTTGCCCTTTTCCAGTCTTATATTGTAAAATACTCAGATATCAGAACTTTTATTTTAAGCTCACTTAGTGGATAGGCTTATTGCTAAGCATTAAAAGAGTCACTTTCAAGGCCGGTAATTTTTTTAAAGTCTGGTAGATTTCCTTGAGACTTGGAAAGTATTAGTCCTAGGTTCTTAAACCAAATGGAGAAGGGATATCACTAAGGAGAAGGGGGAAAGAGGCCTCCTTTGCAAAATAGCCAGGGCACAATCCTTGCACATTATCTTTGATTTTCTTTAGTTTGAAAATTATATGCCTGGGTGTAGAATTTCTCTTTCTTGGTGTTCTCTGAGCGTCCTGGATCTGTAATTTGGTGTCTGACATTATTTTGGGGAAATTCTCAGTCTTCATTGCTTCACATATTCTATTCCTTTCTTCTCCTTCTGGTATTCCTGTTATGAATGTAGTACACCTTTTGTAGTTGTCCCATAGTCCTTGGATATTCTGTTCAGTGTTTCAGTCTTTATTCTCTTTGTATTTCAGTTCTGGAGGTTACTATTGATAGACCTCAAGGTCTGAGGTTCTTTCCCTCAGCCATGTCCAGTCATCTAATAAGCCCATCAAAGGCATTCTTTATTTCTCTTATGGTGTTTCTGACATCTGGCAATTTTGGGGTGTTCTTAAGATTTCCATTTCTCTGCTGACATTGTCCATCTATTCTTGTATTCTGTCTTTACCATTAGGGTCCTTAGGACATTAATCCTAGTTGTTTTAAATTCCCAGTCTGGTAATTCCAGCATCCCTGCTGTTCCTGGTTCTGATGCTTGCTCTGTCTCTTCAGACTGTGTTTTACCTTTTAGTATGCCTTGTGATTTTTCTTGCTAGCTGGATATGATATAGTGGGTAAAAGCAAGTGCCATAAATAGGCCTTTAGTAGTACAGTAAAGAGGTGTGTGTGGAGCGGGGGGGAACCATACTATAGTCCTGTGATTAGGTCTGTCTTTTAGTGAGCCTGTTTGTCTAAACAGTGAACTTCACAAGTGGTCATCAGTTTTTTTCTCCCCTCCTTGGATGAGACAGGATGGCTAGAATGGGCTGGAATTAGAGATTTCCCTTCTCCCACATGGAAGGATAGAACTGGCTTGAGTTGGATATTTCTTCCCCCAAGTCAGTTAAGAGTCTGATAATACTCCAACAGGTTATTCTCAGATTAACTAGTTTCTCATGGGGACCGGCTTTAAGAACATGGTAGTCTGGTTTATTTCAAAATGGTTCCTTTTCCTCTCACCTTGCCAGAAGCAGGCAGGGATTTTTCTCTGATATGTACTGTGAGAACCTGATCACGTTCCTGGATGTAAAACTCACAAAAGTGTGGTGCTCCCCTCCTCCCCCATGGCTGGTCGGTTCCCCTGGAGTTTTTAACTCAGATTTGTCCATACCTAACTTTCAGCAATTTGTCAATTACAGTTTCCTACACCAGCACTGGTTTCCTCAGGTTTCTGCTCTTACATGTTGCGGTTTACTGTATCCACCTGGCTTGTCTTCTCCAATTTGGGGGACAACAGATTGCCCTGTGACCTCACTTCTTTTTCAGATCTAAGAACAACTGTTGATTTTTCAGTTTATTTAGCTTTTCATTTGTCAGGATGGAGTGGTGACTTCTAAGTTCCTTATATGCAGAATAAGGATTGTGCCCTTGGTGTGGTAACTACAGACTCTCAGCCTTGAAGGTTCAAATATTGGTTTTATCAGTTCATTCTAGGGTGATTGGGTTTGGGGTACTAACTTAATACTAACCAAGTTCAAACTCCTACGACTAATTTTAAAACAGTGTACATTAATGTACTCTCAGAAATATTAGTATGATAATGTTCAGCTAGTGACATGTGACTAGCTTATGTCCTGGCTAGTAGATTCCCTTAGAAGAGTTGGGTGTCCTTTAAGAGTAACTGTCAAGCTATGATAGTAAAAGAAAAACACATTGACCTCTGTTACTCCTATATTATTTCTGAAAAAAATTGCATGAATTAGTCTTTTAAAAAGTATATCTTCCTCCTAGATAATGTTGGAGAAAAACTGATCCTCATTTTGCATGACTTCATGCAGACTTCCCTATGTATCATTAATATTTTCCAAGATTGCATTCATTTGGCAACAATTATCTTTAGATGTTGCTTGAATGATTTTTGTTGTGGTAAAATATGCATAATAAAAATTTTACAGTTTTAACCATTTTAAGTGTGCAGTTTTATGGCATTAGGTGTATTCACATTGTTGTGCAAACATCATGTCCGTCTTCAGAACTTTTTTATCTTGCCCAACTGAAACCCTATCCACTAAACAATAACTCCCTATTTCCCCACTCCGCCCCCCACCTGTGGCAAATACCATCCTACTTTCTGTCTCTGAATTTGACTACTCTAGGAACCTCACTCATAATAAGAGAAATTATATAATAGCGTCCTTTTATGACTGGCTTTTTTCACGTAGCGTGTCATCAAGGTTCATCCATCTTGTAAACGTGTCAAAATTTTCTTCCTTTTTAAGGCAGAATAATATTCCATTTTATGTATATACAACATTTTGCTTATTCTTTTATCCTTTGATGGACTCCTGGGTCTCTTCCACCTTTTGGCTGTTGTGAATAACGCTGCTGTGAATATTGGTGTACAAATACTTTCACATCTTTTGGACATATATCTGGAAGTGGAATTGTTGGATCATATGGAAATTCTGTGTTTAGTATTTTTGAAGAATTTCTATACTGTTTTCCACAATGGCTGCACCATTTTACATTCCCACCATCAGTGCACAAGGGTTTCAATTTCTCCATATCCTGGGAACTCTTGTTTTCCATTTTGATAATAGCTATTCTACTGGGTGTGAAGTGGTATCTCATTGTGGTATTGATTTGCATTTTCCTATTAATTAGTGATGTTGAGCATCGTTTCATGTGCTTCTTGGCCGTGTGTGTGTGTGTGTGTGTGTGTGTGTGTGTGTTTTTGGCCATGCTGCACGGCTTGTGGGATCTTAGTTCCCTGACCAGGGATCGAACCTGGGCCCCAGCAGTTAAAGTGCCAAATCTTAACCACTGGACCACCAGGGAATTCCCAGCCATTTATCTTTGGAGAAATGTTTATTAAAGTCCTTTGTCCATTTTTTTAATTAGGTAGTTTGGGTTTTTGTGTTGCTAAGTTGTAGGAGTTTTGTGTATATTCTGGATATCAATCCTTATCATATGCTTATTGGTCTTTAAGAATGAGTTCAATATGATGAGTATTTATATAGATCATCTCATAAGTTGGATTTACTTTGGGAATATGGCCATCTTTTTATTTTTTTGGTTGATTAATTTATGCCATATTTATTTATTTATTTTTGAATTTTATTTTCTTTTTTTATAGAGCAGGTTCTTATTAGTTATCCATTTTATACATATTAGTGTATATATGTCAGTCCCAGTCTCCCAATTCATTACACCATCATGACCCCCTGCACCACTTTCCCCCCTTGTTGTCCATACGTTTGTTCTCTGCATCTGTGTTTCTATTTCTGCCCTGCAAACCAGTTCATCTGTACCATTTTTCTAGGCTCCACATATATGCGTTAATATACGATATTTGTTTTTCTCTTTCTGACTTACTTCAGTCTGTATGACAGTCTCTAGATCTATCCACATCTCTACAAATGACCCAATTTCGTCCCTTTTTATGGCTGAGTAATATTCCATTGTATATATGTACCACATCTTTATCCATTCCTCTGTCAATGGGCGTTTAGGTTGCTTCCATGACCTGGCTATTGTAAATAGTGCTGCAATGAACATTGGGGCGCATGTGTCTTTTTTTTAAAAAAAATATGTTTATTGGAGTACAATTGCTTTACAATGGTGTGTTGCTTTCTGCTTTATAACAGCTATACATATACATATATCCCCATATCTCTTCCCACTTGCATCTCCCTCCCTCCCACCCTCCCTATCCCACCCGTCTAGGTGGTCACAGAGCACTGAGCTGATCTCCCGGTGCTATGCAGCTGCTTCCCACTAGCTATCAGTTTCACGTTTGGTAGTGTATATATGTACATGCCACTCTCTCACTTTGTCCCAGCTTACCCTTTCCCCTCCCCGTGTCCTCAAGTCCATTCTCTAGTAGGTCTGCATCTTTATTCCCATCCTGCCCCTAGGTTCTTCATGACCTTTCTTGGTTTTTTTTGGATTCCATAAATATGTGTTAGCATACGGTATTTGTTTTTTTCTTTCTGACTTCACTCTGTATGACAGACTCTGGGTCCATCCACCTCACTACAAATAACTCAATTTCATTTCTTTTTATGGCTGAGTTATATTCCACTGTATACATGTGCCACATCTTCTTTATCCATTCATCTGCTGATAGACACGTAGGTTACTTCCTTGTCCTAGCTATTGTAAATAGTGCTGCAATGAACATTGTGGTACATGTCTCATTTTGAATTATGGTTTTCTCAGGGTATATGCCCAGTAGTGGCAGTGCTGGGTCATATGGTAGTTCTATTTTTAGTTTTTTAAGGAACCTCCATACTGTTCTCCTAGTGGCTGTATCAATTCACATTCTCACCAACAGTGCAAGAAGGTTCACTTTTCTCCACACCCTCTCCAGCATTTGTTGTTTGTAGATTTTCTGATGGTGCCCATTCTAACTGGTGTGAGGTGATACCTCATTGTAGTTTTGATTTGCATTTCTCTAATAATTAGTGGTGTTGAGCAGCTTTTCATGTTCTTCTTGGCCATCTGTATGGCCATCTTTTATATATGATCTCTATATTAAATTTCTACTTTGTTGCCAGGCTTTTGGAGTGTTTTCTGTTTGGGCTTAATCACTGTGTACGCTTTCCTTTCTGCCCCAATCTATTTTTATCCCCTTTCTTACCTTCCTCCTTGTGTTAGTTGAACTGTAACTCTTCCAAGAATACATGGTCTTCATCTTCTTTGCTGCCATGGTCTACTGGGTACTCTCTTCTATACACATATACAGTTGAAAATTAAAAATGGCCTCAGCTTTTATTTTGGCTGTTGGCTTTTAGACCATCCATATATTCTTTTTTAAAGATTTATCATTTATTTATTATTTATTTATTTTATTTATTCTTGGCTGCTTTGGGTCTCAGTTGCGGCATGCAGGATCTTTCATTGCGGCTCGCAGGCTCTTCATTGTGGCGCATGGGCTTCTCTCTAGCTGCGGCACACGGGTTCCAGAGCGCGTGAGCCCTGTAGTTTGCGGCACACGTGCTCTCTTGTTGAGGTGCGTGAGCTCAGTAGTTGTGGTGCGCGGGCTTCATTCCCCTGCGGTATGTGGGATCTTAGTTCCCTTACCAAGGATCGAACCCACCTACCCTGCATTGTAAGGTGGATTCTAGCCACTGCACCACCAGGGAAGTCCCATAGACCAGGGGTTCCTAACCCCCGGGCCGCGAACCGGTAACGGTCCATGACCTGTTAGGAACCGAGCCGCACAGCAGGAGGTGAGTGGTGGGCAAGCAAGTGAAGCTTCATCTGCTGCTCCCCGTCTTTCCCCATGGCTCGCATTACCTCCTGAACCCGTCTCCCCCAAACCGTGGAAAAATTGTCTTCCATGAAACTGGTCCTCGGAACCAAAATGGTTGGGGACCACTGCCATAGACCATCCATATATCCTTGTCTGTGTATGATTTTATCATCTGAAGTCAGTGCTCATCTGTCTAGTAAAATTCATTATATTGTATTATAATACTACTGATACTCATTTTCCCAGCAAACCAGTTTCTACCTTCACAGATAACTTTGATACCTTGTTCTTGATGCCGGTTGGTCAGTTTCTGCCATTTTTCTCCCTGAAGTTTGATCCAGATCCATCGAACTTAACCATTGAATTACTTGGCTCTAAAAACCTTTGCTTCCCCTACACATCACTTCCAAACAACCTCTACCTTGGATTTTATGATCACAAGCCCCTGATCAGCATCTGAGATGTTGAACAAGGCTCTTCCGCTCTCTAACAACCATATCCTTTCAATTTTAATAGGGCATCAAATCCACCACTTCCATGCAAGTTTTATGTAAGGGAGAATGTAGTCATGGAAAAAAAAAAATATTATATATATATATATATATATATATATATATATATATATATACATATATATGTGTGTGTGTGTGTGTGTGTGTGTGTGTGTGTATGTATGTATGTGGGTTTTTTTGTTTTTGTTTTTTTACTTCTTGGCAATTAAGAGGTCATTTTATTAGTATTTTATATTTAGTTGCTTCTTAATACTTAACCAAGCCATCAGTGCCTTTTCACTTATACATTAAGTTATTTCTTATTATTAAATACAAAAATACTTTGAACTTAAAGGTGTGTTCTCCCTACGCTTCCGCTCCCATATCATCTTTTAGAGATTCCATGAGATACTAGGTTAACAAATAGAGCTTTCATGGTTTTGCCACATGTTGGCAAAATTATTTCAAAAGAGTTATACAGTATCGCCAGCAGAGCATGAGTTTTTGCTACACTCTTTTATTTTCATTTTTTAATTTTGCTAAGTTAAGGGATAATACTTAACTATTTTTGCTGTGAGGATGATTTCATTGATTACTAGCAGTGTTGATTTTTTTTCTGTGTTACATGCCTTTTGTGGATTTTCTTACACATTTATCTTTGATGCTTTTGGAGTTATCTTAAGATTTATATGAGCTTTCTACATATTAAAAATTAATCTCATAACATCCATTATAGAAATTTTTCTAAATGGGTTTGTCCCTGTGTTTTGAGTGTATGATACATGTTTTACAAACCTGAAGTCTTTAATTTTTATATAATCAAACCTGATAGTCTTATAGGATTTTTGGTCAGTTCTAATAAAGTAATTCTTTCCTATCAAATTTGATAAAATAATAAGTTGAGGGTTGGGGTGATATTGGTTCCTTGGTTTTTCCTTTTTTGCCCTTCTGTTTAGTTCATGTAGAATCATTTTAGGTGTTTAAACTTTTTTTTATGAGTTGTTAACCTTTGGTAATGCTATTGATTTTGGATGTTCTTTCCCTTGCCCAGTGTATTGCAGTGTCTCCTCCTTGCTTACTGTTTATCAGGGTCTTACACATTATAGGCCTTTGGTATTTGCAGGTTTAACATTTACAGTTTCACCAACTCTCAGCTGACCCCAAGGTCTGTCATTCAGTAATTTGTAGTTTTGCTGAGACTGAAGTGTTAAACTTGCTTGTTGCCAAGCTTGCAAATAGGAACTGATGGTGGAAGCCTAAGGAGGGAGCCTATTAGACAGGCCAGCACCTGCATCTCAACGCAGCTTTGTTTTTCTTTACTTGTCGTCGCGTACACAGTAACTCTCGAAGTGATAAAAGCTGTTTCTTTGTGAAATATGGGCCCGAAAAGAAAACCAACTGCTAGTGCTGGTGATGGAAGTGAAGAGAAAATGAAGAGGTCTAAGAAAGTGATGGTTCTTAGCCAGAAAATAAACGTTTTGGATAAATTAAAGTGGTTTTGCAGAATCAGGTAAGTTGGTGGTTGGTTAATGTTGCTACAGTTTTTATGTAGTAGTTTATATTTTGAGTGCTAGAATTTATTTTTACAACTTTGTAAATGACTAGTAATGTACTTTTAGAAGCACTGAGGACTTGAAGATGTCAGCTGTACTTCACTGACTTTTATGGGGCAAGTTAAATATTTTGGTAGTATTTGAAAACTTGAGAACTTTGGGAAATCTTGATGGTCTTTGTGGTATATAATGTTTATACTGGGTTATCCTATTCCCATAATATTTCTGCCCTTCTGGCACTATAGCACTTTTAAGTAGTTCTAATGTGTTTTTGATTGTACCCTAAAACTCATTCCACTGTCTAATATTGGTCTTTTTTCTCCTCCCCCCCAATTATGCTCTTTTTATCATATCACGTTAACAGTATGGTGTTACCCCGGTAAAAAGATCTTGTTGGTACTTTGAGATTGTGTTTGTTACATAATGAGTAGAGAGAGGCCTTTTGAAATACCTATTTTTTCCCATTTGGGAACTGTATCTAGTCAAAATAGCCCCCAAATAGTTGTACATATCTTTCACGGACTTCAGCAAACTTTTTGGACATTTATATGAACTGAGATTTATTTTAGATATTGAATATGGACAAGAATAGCTAATTTCTCAAGGAACTTCCCAGTCTAGGAGAAGATAATGTAAACCAGTGATTATAAAGTGTGAAACATGTTCTTGCATAGGGAACTCTGGGAGCACAAAGGTAGGACCTGCTTAAAAGGGTGTGATGAAGGATGGCTTCTGAGAGGAGTTGAGTGAATTGATTGTTCTTGTTCTTTGTTAATTTGATAGGGATCCAGTCTCCTCCCAGCATAACACTGAAATCTGGTCACTGCCTGTGTATTGTAAGACTGTTCCTTTCATCTGTTAAAGCCAATTTAAAGAATTTACTATCTGCTTTATTTTAGCTGACGCCTTTGGATTTTCATTTCAGTCTTCTTGCCTCTTCCAAATAATGTCTTTCCAATAATTTATTACTTTAATTATTATAAGGATATCTGACGTGATATTACATAATCGTGATGGTGGACATTCTCTTCTGGTTTCTAGGTTTAGAGAGGTTGCCTAAGAGCTTTGTGCAAAATGCAGGTTTCAGGCTTAACAATGGAATGGACACTTGATACTTTTTTAAAAATTTTATTTATTTTATTTATTTATTATTTTTGGCTGTGTTGGGTCTTCGTTGCTGCACATGGGCTTTCTCTAGTTGCGGCGAGTGGGGGCTACTCTTCGTTGCGGTGCGCAGGCTTCTCATTGCGGTGGCTTCTCTTCCTGTGGAGCACAGGCTCTAGGCGGGCGGGCTTCAGTTGTTGTGGCTCGTGGGCTCCAGAGCGCAGGCTCAGTAGTTGTGGCGCATGGGCTTAGTTGCTCCACGGCATGTGGGATCTTCCCGGACCAGGGCTAGAACCCCGTGTATCAGCATTGGCAGGCGGATTCTTAACCATTGTGCCACCAGGGAAGCCCAACACTTGATAAATTTTAAGGAAGAATTCTGTGTGTATATTAGGAATATTGACTCAAATGCCCTTTTGTAATTTATTTAAATAATGCATGATTTTTCTTTTTTAGCCTACTGGTGTAATAGCTTTATATTTCTGAAAGAAGTGGTCATGGGCTGTTATTCTTTTAATATATTGGTTGGAATTTCTTTTCCTGTATCTTGTCACTTTCGTATGTGCCTTTATAAAAAAGAATTGGTAGCCTTTTGTGACATCTTTAACTGGTTTGAGAATCAGATTATATTTCCTTTAAGGCAAGATAATTAATAGTTCTTTCCCTAAGCCTAGAATTGACTTACGGAAGTGTGAATGAATCTTTTTGCTACCAGTGTACTTTGTGGTTATGGAACAGAGAAAACAAAGTTTGAATGCAAATTATAATCCAGTTTTTTTTCAAGTTGCATCAAACTATACTTGAGAAAGGGATTATATTTTGTGATCCATTCCTTACCTTTTATACCCTTTTGTTAAAAAAGGAGTTCTGTCTTAGGGCTTAATTTTAAGTGTTTAAAAATATTGATTCTGCATGAGAACTTTTCGTGACTGGGAAAAAGTGACATAGTACTTTCTTGGTATCCTTTATCATAAATACAGGATTTTTAAAAATGGATATTTTTGCTAATTTTGGAGGGTAAAAGAAGTTTGAATTGGAGTATATTTTAAATATGACTAGACAATTGTGAGAATTCACAGAACCCTTAATAGAATTAACTCAAAATAAAGAAATTTCCAATCATGATGGTTGCAAAATTGAGAAGATTATAGTTTGTGGATACCAAAGCCAGTACAGCAGTCAGTTGACCTAATAAAAATAGCACAGAAAATAAATGTTATGTCTAATATAAAAGAGATGTAAATCAAATTAGACTTGGTTTATTCAGCACATTGGTATTAACTAGTAAATCTCTTAAGATTGACATCACTCGTAAACTGCCACAATTTACAGGATTGGATCATAATTCTCTTTCATGGGAGGACAGAGTTTTTGAAAACTTTATAACTTAATTCTATGCCAGTTTCAGAGGAGTTGAATACACCTTGAGCTGAAAGAAAAAGGAAGGAGCTTACCAACTAATAGTGAGTGATAGAGCAGCAGGGTTTAACTACCAAAGTTAATGAAGGAAAGGAACTGTAAGGTGTGCTTACTGTTGGCCAGCATGCTGGGGAAAATGGCTGTGTGTAGGTCTTTGGTACAGCTAACAACATCTAAAAACTTACTCTAAGAGTTATATTTTAAAGTTCAATTCACTTGATTATAATGTACCTCTTATAAATCAATTTCTTATTTTCAGAAGTATCCATGTGGTGTCTTTCCTGATGTTTATTCTTAGAGCCAAGAGAATCATACTAATAATAGACATTTTACTTCATATTGTTCTCAGGAAGCAATTGAGAAAATAAATGATACAGTAATTCTTTGCAAGATTTGACAGCAATCTCTTAATTTTAAAAGGAGGAATATCATTATAAAATGCTACTTTCTTATTAAGATTAAAATCTCAGAAAAGAACAGGTGGAAAAAATACAAATCACAAAATCCATAAGGCAAGGAATGAAAGCTAGGAGTTAATATTGAATCTCTATTAAACAAATTAAGTGTAGGTTGAGGTAATAACGATTACAAAAATTATTGTCGATGTTTTGATGGAATAATATAAAAAATATATTGATTTAGTGGTAATGGACTGGGACTAAATTCCCAGATTATGCCAGTTAACCCAGGAGAATGGAACAAGAGGTATGCTGTTGTCAGTATAGATGGTAGTTATAGGTATGCTGATCCACCTTCCCCCCATTTTTTCAAGAATATCAGTATATATATTTCTTACATCATGTTACAATTTAAAGTTTTTAAATACACAATTTGTAAAACAATTTAAGAACTTTAAAAAACTTATTTAATATTACAACACACTTTTTAATAATGTAGGAACACTTTCAAGCTGTGATTTTACTATGAAGGTTTTATATGTAAGCATATATTTATCTAGCTTTGAAGTATAGATCTTACAGGTATTTAAAGCCACTATTAACTGTGGGTATGCAGTATATCAGGTTTCTAGGTATTTTCTGTAGTATTAAAATATTAGTAGGAAAATGATAAACTTATTGCAGACATTTTCTTCTTTCAGCTGCTTTTCTAACCCAAACGGTGTGTCTTGATGACACAACAGTAAAATTTGAAATATGGGACACAGCTGGTCAAGAACGATACCATAGCCTAGCACCAATGTACTACAGAGGAGCACAAGCAGCCATAGTTGTATATGATGTCACAAACGAGGTAAGTAGAAATGCATTCTACAAAGAAACTTGTTTGAATATCTGTTTTTGGTATTCAGAATATCAATTATAGAAAAGATTTTTTCTTAATCTTTTTTTGTTAGCCAAGCATGACATTTCTGCCAAAGCTTTTATGAAATAGAGAAGCTGATGTTAAAAAATAAGATGCAATTGTCTCAGCTACTACAGTAGTGCTAAGAATTGCTTTCCAGGAGTCACACTGGACAGTCTTTAAAGCCTCGCCTCACAGACACGCTCCCTAGCCATTCTTTGAGCCTGTGCCGAATAGCTGTTTCTTTGTTTCCCAGGAGTCCTTTGCCAGAGCCAAAAACTGGGTTAAAGAGCTTCAGAGGCAGGCCAGCCCTAACATTGTTATAGCTTTGTCAGGAAACAAGGCTGACCTCGCAAATAAAAGAGCTGTCGATTTCCAGGTATGTTGAATTTAACTTTCACTTGGAGGCACATATTTTTCTTCTGTACCCACACTTGAATTACAGTTACAATTTTAAAACGATGCAAATGATAGAAAATTTTTAGACATGTGTACTATGTAATAAAATCTCATGATAAACCTGAATTTTTAAATATCTTTATTTAATTGTAATATATAAGTTGATTCAAAGATTTTGTTGACCTAAACAATTACAAAAGAAGTAATTGTTCACAAACAGTGTGGAAATATATAAAGCAAAAGGTGATTGCCTCCTACCCTAATCCCTCCAACCCCACGTATACTTTAGTATCATTCCTAACTTTTTTTTATCTACCTATATATATCACCACACATATACGTACCCACATACACACATACGTATATGTGGTGGTTCTTAAAAGGGCCTTCAAAAATAAAAGCTTAGGACTTCCCTGGTGGCGCAGTGGTTGAAAGTCCGCCTGCCGATGCAGGGGACACGGGTTCGTGCCCCGGTCCGGGAAGATCCTACGTGCCGCGGAGCGGCTGGGCCCGTGAGCCATGGCCGCTGAACCTGCGCGTCCGGAGCCTGTGCTCCGCAACGGGAGAAGCCATAGCAGTGAGAGGCCCGCATACTGCAAAAAAAATAAATAAATAAAATAAAATAAAAGCTTAAAAAAATCCAGTGTGTATGTTATCTAATATAGCTAATTAAGAGTGTTCCCAGGGGCTTCCCTGGTGGCGCAGTGGTTGAGAATCCGCCTGCCGATGCAGGGCACACGGGTTCGTGCCCCGGTCCGGGAAGATCCCACATGCCGCGGAGCGGCTGCGCCCCTGAGCCATGGCCGATGAGCCTGTGCGTCCGGAGCCTGTGCTCTGCAACGGGAGAGGCCACAACAGTGAGAGGCCCGCGTACCGCAAAAAAGAAAAGAAAAGAAAAGAAAAGAAAAAAGAGTGTTCCCAGCTGCAAAATAAAGGACAATCATTTAAAATAAAGCAATGTCTCTAGTTAGACATTTTAAAACTTCCCCTCCTCTTGCTCTTCAGCTTCTCTACCAGAGAAGTTTGGTTGTGGCCATTATATGTATAATATCAGTGATGTGTTAATGTTCTTTTTTGATGATGGAGTACACATACTGGGACAAAGGGCACTAATATTTCTTGCACCATTAGGTAGTAAACTGAGCATCTGCACATGTGGTTTCATTTAATTCTGGTGACAACCATGTGAGGTATAGTATCTATTACTCTTTCTAAGATAGTTACCTCCTCAGCATGGAGAGACAGATAGCACACTTACATTATAGTCACAAGTGGCCCTGTCACATAACATTTCAAAGGAACCTCATTTTTTTCTTTATCAAATTGGAATGATAATTGGTTGTTCTTCACAACAGCTGTGAGGATCAAAGGCAGTAATACACGTAAATTGTAAAGCATGACAACGTAAAGTAGTAACAGAATTTTCAAAGGAATGATTCATGACATACTCAAAATTAAAATGTTGCTTGTAGAAGTCATTCAGAATTAAATACAAGGGTACCATTTAGTGGTTGAAGCCAGTGTTAAACATTTGGTTTCCCTTTACCTTCCTTGTAAATAACAAGCATAGGTAAAATTGCCATAAAGGTCAAAGAGAGTTTTTATATTTAGGATTGTCGTCCCTCTCTCCGAAACTTGTCATCTGAAAGTAGATTTAATGTGAGACCAGATAAAGTAGGATGGGATAGTGCAAGAAGTTAAGGCAAAAGGGAAATTATAAACTATGCAGTACTCTTACCTTTGTTTTACTTTTAACTATAAATAATTGCTTATTATACAGTTGTTGGTTGTAATTGATCAAGTTGGAGTAGTAATAAGGAAGCCTCTTTTTTTCTATAACAAAAATAAGGCAGGTATAGTAATAGTGTGTGCAAAGGATATATCTCAATTTTTGTTCTGTAAACAGGAAGCACAGTCCTATGCAGATGACAACAGTTTATTATTTATGGAGACATCAGCTAAAACATCAATGAATGTAAATGAAATATTCATGGCAATAGGTAAGATTAACTTTTTTGCAAACAGTAAAAATATAGGTAGAACAAGTTACACTGGGGGCATATTTGGTTTGACTGTCTTTTTTTTAATTCTTGGAATTTTGTTTTGTTTTTAATGATTATACTACTATCCTAGATTTCTTCCAGAAGCATTACTTTGTTAGGCATATTGTTAAATTTGAAAAATTATTACCCATTAGGCAGTGCTTTCAGTTTAGTTAAGTTTCTTCTAGGTGAGTTGAAAGCCTGAACTTGGAACTGATAGTTCAAGCAGATAGATTTTCTAAAGATTTCACTGAAAATTTTGGATAAATACATGTTTTTCTATTAGATTATAGTTTTTATATAAAAGGAGGATAAACTCAGTAATGTTTTTCAGTGCAACATATAGACATGATGAGGTTTGTTTCTTACTGATCAATAACTATTTTCATCTCCTTTGCTCTGAACACTATTTTTGTTTTTCAAGTTCTTTTTAAATCATTGATTACTGACAACTATAACAGACAAGTACATTGTACATACAGATTTAACCAATTGTTTTAACGCAAATATTGTAATGGAGAAAGTTTCAAAGCACTGAGGCACAGAGAGAACAAGGGAAAGCAAAACAATATCCAGGCTTTCTATTGCCTCGATGGTCATTTGATCCTACACTGTGCTCTTACCTTTCCTCTAAGTACTTTTAACTAATAATGATTGCTTTTGCACAGTCGTTGATTATAGGTAATGAAGTTGAAGCCTCCTTTTTTCTATAACAACAATTAAAATATTTTTATTGACCCTAGCCGCCTCCTAGTAGTTTTCAGGTGCAGATCCCATGGGACGGGTTTACTGTGGTGGCTCTCACAGTCTGCTGCGTCCACAATGTCTTTGTGCGAAGCGCTCATCTCATCCCGCAACATCTTTTATTATACAGCAGTGAATATTAACTGGGGTGTCCACATCCTTGGTCCCAAATAAGTATTCTTTTATACTGAAGTCATACAGATTAACCAGTTAACAGCTGATTCAGAGGCTAAAGAAAACCCAATAAGAGCTGCAGGTACTGTCATATTATCTTTCACTAGGTGAGAGAGTTTAGTGGTGGCTTCATTTAGGGAAAAACTTGCCTGTGTACTGTGTAAAATATTTTCCTGAGAAACTCAGGCTTGCATTTTATTAGGGAAATACTAGCATAGTTGTGAAGGATTATGAGACAATATATAGTTGGTTTTTTTTTTTTTTTTTTTTAATAAATGGGACAGATGACACCCACAACCACATCTGAAAAGTTAGGAAACAGGGAGATAATAGGGCCCTCAAATCAGGCTGAACTTTTAAACCTTTTTGATTCTATTAAGACTTCACCAGATGGGCTTTATTTAATTTGTACCTTTTATTTAGACTTGCTAATAAGGTTATTTCTTTTAGTCAGAAAGTAGCCTACTTATTAGAGCTTTCATTTACTTTTCTAAAATTAGAATGTTTCTTTCCTTGAAAGAAACTCCACAAGTGTAAATTGAATAGTAACCTCTCCATTAGTAACTTAAATAAATCACACGGTGAACTCATATTTGTACTTTTGATGGGTTCCCAAGTAGAGTACACTTGTTTAGTGGGAGAGTCTACAATAAATTTATCATCTGCTTTTAATTTGATAAGGTCTTCAGTGGCTTTTTTTCATTGCACATCTTCCTTAACTTGATTCAAGATTTTTAGCTTCTCACAGTCCTAATCAATTCAGGGTCAGATTGGTAAGCTGCAGTTATCTATATACAAAGCAGACAGTACCAGCTTCGCTTTGGGTAGCACTCACTAAGATAGGAGACAGGAGACTACTTCTTTTGAGACCTCCTGAAGATATGTTGTAGTTCATCTTCACACAATAAAAATTAACCAATACAAGTTAAAGGTTCCTCATTCCAGTTTATTTCTTTCAGCCTCCTAATTTCACTCAGATCTAATTACAAAAAGCCTTTGCAGAAGTATGCCAAAGGGAGAAATGATCACTTAGTCCAAAACCTAATTTGGTATTAATTATAATAAAGTTTGTAGTTAGCCTCTTTGTCCTGGTGGGGCTTTGTTTGTAAATACATTGACTGGAAATTTACCATTTTATTACCGTTTACATTACCATCCCTAGAGACATTCCTAGAGAAGTGGCCCAAGGGAACGCTTTTCTTCCCAAACCTCAGTGCTCCTGGCTCCCAGATCCATTGCCCAGCCCAGCATCTAGGATTCTAAAGATGATTAATGCTATCGTGGAATATTACAACAAAGAAACTGTAAAAGATCCAGAACACAACTAGGCATTTAGATTTTGAAGTAGATCTTGTTCAGCTTTTGTGTAACCTCACGGCTAAGGTAAAGCTAGAGTCTTACCTTAGTGATGTATCCCCAAGGCTGATAGAAACCAGTGTGTCTAGCCACCCTTACAGTCGGTGCTCTTAGAGATATTTAATGTTTAATGAATCCCAACACATCAAGGATCTTTGGGATCCAAGCAAACTACATCTAGCTGGTACGTTTTCTCATCAGTGGGAGCCATACTCCAGAGAACAGCTGTTAAGCTCCATAGAACTTAGCAGAGCTAAAGCCATAACTGCCAGTTGTGGGGCTTTCTCCAAATGTGTGGCAAGCCATGCTTATCTGGCTCAAGATTGGAAAATGTTTTTTTGAGATAGTGCCTTCAGGATCAAGTCCATGTATATCAGGCAGAGCTACTGATGAATCAGATTAGGATTCTTAATCAGCCACGAGAGGAAAACGATAGATGTTTGAAGGGCAAAGTCTATAAGTGAAGAAAATAGGTACAGTCTGTCGTGATGTGGGGTAATAATTTGCACAGAGTACAAGTTCTCCTGGGGTGATGGTATTTGTTCATATCCTGACTTGTTCCAGAAAGTTTGTGGCAGTCCAGAGAACATAGATGGGTTGGAGCTGAGCTTCTTTATTATAAACATAATGGCTGGCCATTATATTTAGGAACTTACTTAGATTTTCTTTAAAGTACAACTTTTCTGGTATTGTTAAGTGAATCTATATAAAGAATTAAATACAGCTATTCTAATTGTGTTTATTCTGATAATTTGTCTCTCAGCTAAAAAGTTGCCGAAGAATGAACCACAGAATCCAGGAGCAAATTCTGCCAGAGGAAGAGGAGTAGACCTTACTGAACCCACGCAGCCAACCAGGAGTCAGTGCTGTAGTAACTAAACCTCCAGTTTAAACTAACTGGAATGTTCTTCTGCTTCCTAATTGTTAATAACAGTGGAATTGGATAACCAGCCCAGTATGACTTCCAAAAAGAAGAGACTTACGATAGTCAAGTTTCTAATACAGAATTATTTTAAGTGTTTTGAACTTAATTTTTAATAACATGCATGTGACCCTCTGACTTATGTTTCAGCAGTGAAAGGGGAAAATGAGAGCTGTGTGTACACTTATTTCCTTGGAATGTTAGCGGGACTCATTTCTCTTCACCAGGGATATAAACAGATGACTTTGAACCCACAGTTAACCAGCCAGTTCTGTGAAAAAGATTTGGAACTTACTCATTTGGGCTTTTCAAAAAACATTCTTTCTTTGGAAGGAGGTTCTAAAGATATTTATGCTTAGCTACGATATTCAGGCCACCTGTAATTTCTCTTAGTATCCTTATTTAAAGTACACATTCCACATTTTAACAAATTAGCCACAAGGAAACAGTCCCACATCTTCAGGGGGAAAAATGAACATCAGTGGCATCTAAATTATAGCTAGTCCTGTTATTTTTTAAATGGGGTAAAAAAAAAAAATCATAGGTAACCCTGTCTTATTAGGAATATGAAAACTGATAAAATGCATCTTAAAGAATAGTGTTCCCTTCAAACATGTAAATTCTTCAACAAAAATGAAACAAACCAGGTGTCTGTGATTTCTGTTTAATCACTGCTGGCCATTACATAGCTTTTGTTGTTTGGGAGTAGGGAGGGGGGCTTTTGTGCCCTTTGGACATAGAAATAGTCAATGCACTAACAATTATGTACATTCAAGATTATTTCAAATTCGATCTTCAGCTGTACTGTAAATAGGGTACTGCATTGTAGTCTCCATATATGTTTATTACTTTACTGTAATATTTAAGAGTTGCTTAAAAGTATACAAAATGTACAGTTACTAAAACAGCTAATTTTTTCCTTCTCTCCCCCTTTGAAAGGAAGGGGCTTGAATTGTTCCTACCTGGCTAGAACCATAATAAACAATGTACCAGTAATTTGTAACATAAGTATTGGATATGTTAGTAACAATCTTGCAGCCTTGTTTTCCAAAGTTCATTTTATTTTGATCAGTTCAGTATATTGCACTAATTGTTTTAGGTATTTTCATTATATGAAATCTGCCATGTGTCAGAGATGATTTAATCTATTTAAATGTTGAACTGCTAGCAGAACTTGTACATTTACAGTAATTCAAAATTAGTAAGGAAAAC
Organism: Physeter macrocephalus; assembly: GCF_002837175.3. Taxonomy (NCBI): domain Eukaryota; kingdom Metazoa; phylum Chordata; class Mammalia; order Artiodactyla; family Physeteridae; genus Physeter; species Physeter macrocephalus. The sequence continues at coordinate 42,608,707 of NC_041214.2, forward strand.
AGTTCACCAGTGTTTAGTTTTATATTGAGGTGCTCAGGTTGGAATAAAGTGGTATAAAAAGCAGGTACTGGTTTTTCTCTTTTTTGGCATGAAACAGTGAACATATATAAATGGTACTGTATAACCCACAATCTGCTTTTATATTTCCTTTACTACGTTCTTAAAAATGATTTGTGTGGTGTTGATGTTATCCTAGCATCTGGTTCACTGAAGAATTGTCTTCATGTTTTTGCTCTCTGGAGATACTTGCTTCCATCGAAAAGTGTGACCATGACTGTAATGTTGTCTCTGGAGCCAGCCGCCAAAGCAGCACTTACAAGTTCGTGGCTGATATACTCAGCAGCACCTCCATAGAAACTCTTAGTGCATGATCCTTTCTCTTTTTCACTTGAGTCTTTTGGCACACCATCTACACTGGTTAGTCCATCAGTTTCTTTCTCACTGCAAGGATCACGCTTAGTCATTTTTGGTGGAAATGTTCCTATATTTTTTAGGTTACGAATAGAATGTTTTGAATCTGACAAATTTTCTTTTGAATTTATAGTTGACACACGTTCTTCAGATTTGCACTGAAACACTATGTGGATGTTAGTTTCTGGTTTAGATGTGTTTCGTTCATCGATTGGGAAAAGCAGCGACCCTTTGGATGGTGACAATTTGTTTCCTGTGATAGAACACTGTGCTTCTTTATATACTTGAAAAGCTGTCATTGTCAGTGCAGTGACTTCCTTTGTATCCAGAACTTCCCAGAGTCCATTAGTAGCTAAGATAAGGAATTGACATAAGTCATCTATAGGCACGGAAATAGTTTGAGGTGCTGGAATAATGAATTTTTTCAGTTTGAGATTTCCATGAAATCCAAGTCCTCGTGTGGTTTTTATTTGCCCTTGTAGGAGCCCGTATGGTTCATGTGAACTAATTATTGCTCCATTTTGAAGTACTCTTCTTCTTTCATCTGTGTTTCGTGTAGTGTGTTCTTTGGTTAGGCAGAAGCCTTTCCCATTTCTGCATAAGACTGCTTGCACATTACCTAAAAGATTATTTTTAAAAATTGATCCTTGAGATTTATAACCATTTATATCAAAGCATGCTGTTAACTTCATAAATAGAAATCAGGCCGCTTAAAAATATTTTTTAAATATATGTAGTATTGATATCATTATTAGAAGATTTACAGTAATTCAAATTTCAAACGGGCTAATTTATTCCATTTTTAAGCAATTTAGTGTTTATAATACTGAATTTAGTATTAAAATAACTGAAACTACAGATAATGAAAAATAAGTAATTTTTTTATGAAGCAGCTTGAGTTACATATTTGTAGAATCAAGAATTGAACTTTTTTATAACCATATATTCCATAGAGCAGACATTTTAAAAATGTTTTAATAAATGCCTTTTCAGTTAAAAATACAAACTTTGATTTTTTTGTAAGAGTGCAGTTTGGTAAATTTTTCACTGGTTGAAGTTAAAACCTGAATATATTATAGGTATGGGTGATTAAAAAATTAGAAAGCCACTGTTAATGTCCATCTTATTAGGTTTGTTATGTGTGTTAAAAAGAAATTAAGTCAGCCCCGTGAAGAAAAATACATGTTACTAATGTATTAAATGGATAATAGCTAACCAACATTAAATCCTTTGATTGAAAACTGAGGTATTAAAAATCTGATTGTAGTTTGTTCATGGTTCAGATGAACCTGTGATGTGTGCTTTATTAAAATCTTAAGAAAATCTGAACATAATGCTCTGAACAGATTGAAGGATGGTTGTATTACCAAAATTTTCTTTGGTATACAAAAAAAGACTCAGAATCCTTTAGTTTGTTAGGAAAAATTGACTTTCCCAAGTTTTTAGGAACATAATTGTATATTTATAATACCTATGAGAGTTAATATTGCTGGAATCGTAGGCAAAATTGACGTTAGAATATTCTGATTTCAAACATGGCACTGTACCTGAATCAGAATTTTGTTGTTGCAGGCCTTCATTTCTAATCCCCTAACGTTTTAGGTAAAGGGATTTAGGTTTCAGAAGGTAACGTTCACACACCTAATATGTTGGACAGAGCCTGAGCTGGTGAAGCATTAGTGTCAGGCATAGAGTGAGCCTATTGGCTCATTTACATAATGGTAATTGTTAATATCTGAGCTATTGGATGGGACCAAAAGATGATTGTGTGGAAAATATTTTGGAAACCTGATAGCTGTATAAATGATAGTCCTCAAAGCTGAATGACCTCTTTTATTTGTGGTTTGGTTATTAATATTTTCTATTAACTTTTTTGCTGGTCATTCTGTTTACACTGCAGAAGAGAAATCAGTAAAATAATTCTTGACTTCTGCTGAGTTTTAAATTATTATTGTACCAGCAAAGCAGCATGGGTTGGTATTGAACATGCCAACTGGGTAGACTGAATTGTTCTCTTAGGAGAACATATGGTTCAGTTCCTCTTTTAAATTAGAATATTTGTTTGTGTACCTACACATATAAATAGTGCGACCATAGCTCTGGAAACACAGGCTCAAAATAGTCAATCCACTGACTTCTAAGTGTTTTATTTGCATGTGGCAAGCCAAAGCTCACTCAGCAAAAAGAAAAAGCATTGTGTTTCTTCTGTGTGATTTGAAAAGCATTTAATATGATTATGTAGTTACAGTGGAAGGGTAATACATTGGTATTTTGATTTTAGTTGCCTCTGCAGAGAGCTTGGTAAACATATGTACTACTCTTTGCCTTTTTTTTTTTATTGCTGTGCTACAGAGTAGGAAATGCCATTTTCATTGATTTATTATTGTGAACATCCTTTAAGCTCAGCACAATAAAATTTTCTAGAAAATGAGGACAGTAAGTAATGGCTGCAGGTTTTGCCCTGCCATTGACTTGCTATCTGACTTTGAGTTATTTAATTACTTGGACAGTTTATTCATCCTGATAAATGGTGCCTTCTGACTAACTCATATCCTTAACCTGTGTGAATTTGCATGAAGGAAGAAGAAAGTGAAGGAGAAGTACCCAGTGTTTCTCAACTATTCGTGCATAGCTCAGGAAATAGAGGATAATAAGAGGCCCTGGAAGAGTATCAATGGAATAGACATGGTGAAAAAGTGGATATGCAGAGTTAATAGTTCTATTTCCTGAACCTCGGGTTGCATGTGCTGTCAGCTGCAATCGGGGTTGTTGAAAGTGGTTGTCTACATTAAGCTGAAAGCTAGAATAGAATAATGAACAAAGAGCTTCAAGGAAGATGGGAAATTGGAGGGAGATTTAAAAATAACACTATATCCATGTGTCTTGGAGAACTGAAGGAAGAGAGAGGAGAGCAAGACATGACAGTTTGAGAGATAGATTGGCTTTAAAGAAGGGTTCCTGTAATATCTGTTTGGAGGAAATGAGAATAAGTGAACTGTGATGAAGAAGACCTTTACACAGAAACAATCTGAGCATAAATAAGTATTCAAATTCCTAGACATAAAGTTAGCAGCTTTCAGTAGTTGGAGAGATGGTGCTGTTCAGAACAATGTTATCGAACAAAAGTGGAACCTGAAACTAACAACATGGTAAATCAACTGTACTCCAATTAAAAAAAAAAAGTGTTACTGGAAGAGCAACATGTTTAAGGACATTAATGGGAACTAAAATGAACTGCTTTGAGATAGTTAAGCCTTTTTAAGATGACAAGTATGGGAGCTTCCCTGGTGGCGCAGTGGTTAAGAATCCACCTGCCAATGGAGGGGACACGGGTTCAAGCCCTGCGCCAGGAAGATCCCACATGCTGTGGAGCAACTAAGCCTGTGCATCACAACTACTGAGCCTGCTCTAGAGCCCACGAGCCACACTACTGAAGCCCACGTGCCTGGAGCCCGTGCTCCACAACAAGAGAAGCCACCACAATGAGAAGCCCGTGCACCGCAACGAGTAGCCCCCACTCGCCGCAACTAGAGAAAGCCCATGCGCAGCAACAAAGACCCAACTCAGCAATAAAATAAATAAATAATAAAATAGATGACACATATAGTCAGGCAAAGTGTTCCTTATGCAGAAGGCAATGACATAACTGCCGTCTGCAATTGCTGGGTTGTCTCTAGTTTGTGAAAAGGAGGAGTGTCCCTGTCAACTTCAGAATGACCTCTAGAATCCCAAACGGAATTCTAGATCTGAATGGGCAAGATCTTTTTTTTTCTTTTTTTTTTTTTTAGATGAGGCCGTGAGGTCATTTACTGTTGAAAATAACGGAACTTTTAGCAAAGGACTGGAGGTAAGAGTAAGAGAAATGTTATATGGTAGTGAGAAAAGGAAACATCCCTAGGATGCATGAGTGCCCTGGATAAAAAGATGGCTTGGCTTAGAAGCAGCAGCATGGGGAAGAGGAAAGACTTGGGAGCTTGATACTTGGGACTTCAATCCCAGTTTTGTCTGTGTGACTTTCATTAAGTCACTTTATTTCCGTGAGTAACAATTTACCACCTGCAATATTTTTTGTCGAGTTTATATTTAAGAAGGTAATTTAATAAGTAGACACTTGACAAAGGTTATTTTCCTTTGTGTTCCATGAAGGGGGAAGGCAGGTGAAGAGAGTCTATCCAAGAGATTGAGATGAAACTATGAATGTTTCATTTCAGACCCATTTAAAAAAACATATAAGAAAATCCTTACAAAGAGTTATAGGCTTAATAAGGGAGTAGGGAGCAGGAACTTAGAACTTGGGAAATGAGGAAACAGTTATTGGAGAAAGAAAAAGGAGCAGTTGAAAAGCAGCATAAACAAACTAAGGAAATTTAAACCCTAGTGAAGTATCCATAAAATGGAAGCATAGTAGAAATACCTGTAGATGAGGTTAGGAACAACTTATATCCAGTTTTTTCAGGATTCTAATTTTGGCAAAAGAGGCTGAAATTGTATGCATGGGTGCCATGTTTTGACTCTTCCTACTGGTGATTAGCATGAGACCCTTATTGATGTGGAGCTAGTTTTCACTGTATGTTCAAAAGATTCTTTTGATTTTTTGTAAGACGTGTGAGCATGAAACTCAAGTTCACCATTTTCCAACTGGAGCCTAACAGTACTTCACACATCAGTCTCAACTATCTGTCAAATATTTGTTGATTATATTCTTAGAATCCAGTTTGTATATATGTGAGTCCACATATATACAAACCAACATACCCCAAAAAAGGGAGATGGGGAAGGAAAAGTCTATAAAAGTTCTGTTATTTAAGAATATGTATATGTGTATATGTATATATATATATATATATATTTTTTTTTTTTTTTTTTTTTTTTTTTTCTCTGCTTAAGGTGATTCTGGAGTTGAATTAGGTTTTAGGGGAAAAAGATGGGGCTGGAAATAATTTTAAAAGCAGCTTATTTAACCACTAAGGACAATCACATCTAGATAGGAAAATCACAACAAATTAAAAGATCTGCAAACACAGCATCAGTTGTGAATGAGGAAGGTGAAGACACATAAGAATGGACACCTTAGAAACAGGAAGCTGCTGGTGTTCATTTGAAGTAATGAGACTTTAAAGGACCTGGGTTCTGGCTCACTAATGATATAACCATATATAATAAGGCTTTGGTGAGCCTCAAGCTTCTATTAAAATGGGATTATTCTTACCTCACAGGTTGTGAGGATTGGATAAAGGAGTCATTGGTAACCTTGAGAAGAAGAGAGAAGAAAGGGGGCTTGAGGAACAAATAAAGAATTGTGAGTAATAGGGAAGTAGTGGGTAAAGTCATGCTAGGCCTCTGGATCTAGAGTGAGCTCACAGGACAGAGAACAAGGACACTAGGAAAAGACGGTAGTTTCTGGGGCCTCATTAAAAGAAAGTATTAACAAATATGTATAATCTAGACATAAAGATGCTGGAATAGCAGATACACTAAAACACTCAAGTATTACAAAGGAGCAGTAAGGTGCCAGTGTGGGTCTTGGATTGATTCCCACTGAGAATAGGAAAATATCCTGGATAATTTATATACTTTTAAGTCATATACATTGATGAGCTAGTAAGAAAGTAAAGAATTCTCCCGTCAAAAGAATAATGGCTGAATCCCAGAGTATGCCAAGAGCAAAAGCCAGTTTTTATCTGAGAGCATTTATTGAGCTGAATAAATGAGCTTAGACTTTTCACAGGGTTATGGAACAGGAAACAAAATCTAGGGCTTGTTCAAGGTGGGGAGAACTAGTGGTTCTCCCCAACAAAGCTAGGAGCCCAAAGAACCACGCCCTCACTGAAACACTGAACCAAAAATAAATATATGCCTCTCACCCACCACGCAGACTGCCAGAATAATGGACTATTTCAAACTGATGCTGAACAGTGGAGGAAAGGAACATGGCCTTGCAAACACCTTGATTTTGCTCAACTAGCGTCCAGAACTGTGAGAATGGATTTTCGTTGTTTTAAGCTGCCAAGTTTCGGCTAATTTGTTATGGCAGTCCTAAGAAACTAAAACAGCAAGCATGCAAATAAGTAGGGAAATACTACCCATAATAAAATGAAAAATCAATTGAAACCAACCCAGAACTGACGCAGATGTTGGAATTAGTAGGCAAGAACTCTCAATGTTACAAGTACATTGCCTGTGTTCAAAAAGTTAAATACAGACATGGAAGATAATTTTAAAAATCAAACTTCTGAAGATGAAAAATACAAAATTTTAAATGAACAGTACACTGGATGTGATTAACAGCAGATTCAATATTGCAGAAGAAAAGATTAGATATTGCAGAATAAGGATCTCTGAAAATCTACTCCTCGGTAAAAGGAATGAGAGCACTGGCAAAAATTGTTAAAGTCAACTTTTCTAAAATGCTGGAAAAACCAAAGGTTTGCAAAAATCTGAGAAACATTGAAGAGAAACAAAGTAGGTAAAACCAAGCGGTCATGGCCTTGTAACTTGGCCTACTTCCAACCACTTCTCTTCAGCTCTGCAGTAGCCTTGAAAACCAAACATTTTATAGTGATGCTAGCTCTGCAATCAACAGTCTAGCAGCCTCTGCAGGAGAAAGGATGGCTTTGGACCTCCCTAAAAATATCTATCCCCGGAGAATTTTCATTATGTGAACTATCTTGCAATTACCTGAAGAAAGCTCCATTCTCAAATCTTGTCATCATTTGACTTGACTCAGAGCTTACTCTATGCAAATAACTCATCTTCAGTGTGTTTGCCAAAAACAATCAGCAGCAATCACACTTGCCTGAGGCAGTGAAAGCATCTGGGGATGACAAGAGGCTGACCCCCCAAAAAGTATAAGAAAGAGCTGAGGAATGAGAACCTATAGAGGGTTTTGAAAAGCTCAAACATACTCCTGGGAAAACAGAAAAGCATGCACATGTGCAGGCTGTATACATGCCCAGGACCTGAACAAGCCTTAATTTCTCACCTATGGCTAATCTTGATGATTGACCCAAGTAGGAAGTAAAAGCATAGGCAGAATTGTAAACTGCCTGCCATTTTTTACAAGACAAGCCTCAAAAAAGAGCCTCAGGAAAGACTGGAAGACATACATATTAGTAGTAGGTATTTAAGGAAATCTCCATCTAGTCCTTAGCTGAACACTAAGATAACCAACCAAGCAGAGACTTTGTGTCTGCACATGACAGAATATAGACTCTACAGAATTAGTTCATAAAAGTCAAAAACAGTAGCAACAACAAACCCTGGAGAGGGAGGGCATCTATATTATTTTAAATGTCCAGTTTTCAATAAAAAAAGAGTAATGAGAGAGTAATGAAACATAGTAATGAAAGCATAGCCCATATACAGGAAAGAAAGTAAGTCAATAGAAGCTGTCCATGAGGAAGTCTAGGCATTAGAATTAACTGGACGAAAAATGTTTTAAAATTTATCAATATGTTTAAAGGAAAATGGGGCTAAAAATTAAAGGAAAGCATGAGAACAATGATCCACCAACCTAGAGACTATCAATAAAGAGATGGAAATTATAACAAAGAAGCAAATCGAAATTCTGGAGTTGAAAAGTACCATGTCTTAAATGAAAAATTCACTAGAATGAGCTCTGCATCAGGTTTGATCTGGCTGAAGAATCAGCAAACTTGATTGATAAATTGAGATTATCCAGTCTGAAGAATAGGAAAAAAAAAAGAATGAAGTAAAGTGAACAGTGTAACAGAGAATTGTGGTCACCACCAAGTATACCAACATATGCATAATGGAAGGAGAAGACAGAAGTGGTAAAAAAAGAATATTTGAAGAACCAATAGCCAAAAACTTCCCAAACTGGAATAAAAACATACAGGAAGCTCAACAGACTCCAAAGAATAAATTAGAGGTCAGAACTTAAACACATCATAGTCAAACTGTCAAACGAAGAGAAAGAAAGAATAATGAATGTAGAATGAGAAAAGTGGTTCATTACATATAGCCAAGGGATACTCAATAAGATCAACAATTATGTCTCATCAGAAACCATGGAGGCTAGATGGCAATGGGATGACATATTCAAAATGCAAAACTCTCCTTTTAAAAATGAAGAAATTAACACATTCCCAGTTAAAAAAGACTGAGAGAATTCATCATTAGCTGACTTTCTATACAAGAAATACTAAAGGGAGTCTTTCAGGCAAAAATGAAAACACTAGATTGTAACTCAAACCCACACAAAAAAAGAAAGGTAACTACAGTTGTCTTTCAGTATCTGGGGAGCACTGTTCTAGGACACACAACAAATTTGTGGATATTCCATTCGAATAGACAGCCCTCCATATCTGCAGTTCCACATTCACAGATTCAATCAACCATGGATTGTGTAATAGTGTGTTTACTATTGAAAATATTCTGCATATAAGTGGACCCACACAGTTCAAACTCATGTTGTTCAGGAGTCAACTGTATATAGGTAAATATAAAACAGTAAAAAATGTATTTTATTTTTAACACTTTTATTTTCCTGTCTTATTTAGAAGAAAGCTGCATAAAACAATAATATAAAACTTTATAGGCTTGTAATGTGTAAAGATAATTGTATAAAGTAAAAAGAAGGCTGCAGGAAATAGAGCTATATTGGAGCAAAGATGCCATATATATCTTTTGAAGTTAAGTTGGCATTAATACAAGCCAAACTGTTTTTAAGTTAAGATTTTATTATAATCCTCAGAATAGCCACTAAAAATATATTTTAAAAATATATATAGTAAAAGAAATACAGGAATTAAAATGATGTACTAGAAACTAATACAAAATAATACTTATCAAGAAAAAAAGGGAGAGGACACAAATCAGTAAAATTAGAATTGAAAAAGGAGAATTTACAACAGACACTGCAGAAATACAAAGCATCCTAAGAGACTACTACAAGCAACTGTATGCCAATAAAATGCACAACCTGGAAGAAATGGACAAATTCTTAGGTATAACTTCCCAAGACTGAACCAGGAAGAAATAGAAAACATGAACAGACCAATCACAAGTAATGAAATTGAAACTGTGATTAAAAACCTTCCAACA
>NC_041214.2:42618681-42619491 GCF_002837175.3 Physeter macrocephalus
CATGTCAATAGATGCAGAAAAAGCTTTTGACAAAATTCAACACCAATTTATGATAAAAACGCTCCAGAAAGTGGGCATAGAGGGACCCTACCTCAACATAATAAAGGCCATATATGACAAACCCACAGCAAACATCATTCTCAATGGTGAAAAACTGAAAGCATTTCCTCTAAGATCAGGAACAAGACAAGGATGTCCACTCTCACCATTATTATTCAACATAGTTTTGGAAGTCCTAGCCATGGCAATCAGAGAAGAAAAATAAATAAGAGGAATACTAATTTGAAAATAAGAAGTAAAACTGTCACTGTTTGCAGATGACATGATACTATATATAGAGAATCCTAAAAATGCCACCAGAAAACTACTAGAGCTAATCAATAAATTTGGTAAAGTTGCAGGATACAGAATTAATGCACAGAAATAGCTTGCATTTCTATACTCTAATGATGAAAAATCTGAAAGAGAAATTAAAGAAACACTCCCATTTACTATTGCAACAAAAAGAATAAACCTACCTAAGGAGACAAAAGACCTGTATGCAGAAAACTATATTGACACTGATGAAAGAAGTTAAAGATGATACCAACAGATGGAGAGATATACCATGTTCTTGGATTGGAAGAATCAATATTGTGAAAATGATTTTACTATGCAAAGCAACCTACAGATTCAATGCAATCCCTATCAAACTACCAATGGCATTTTTCACAGAACTAGAACAAAAAATCTTAAAGTTTGTATGGAGACACAAAAGACCCCAAATAGCCAAAGCAGTCTTGAGGGAAAAAATGGAGCTGGAGGAATCAG
>NC_041214.2:42619814-42620323 GCF_002837175.3 Physeter macrocephalus
ACATTTCTCCAAAGAAGACATACAGATGGCCAAGAAGCACATGAAAAGCTGCTCAACATCACTAATTATTAGAGAAATGCAAATCAAAACTACAATGAGGTATCACCTCACATGAGTTAGAATGGGCATCATCAGAAAATCTACAAACAACAAATGCTGGAGAGGGTGTGGAGAAAAGGGGTCCCTCTTGCACTGTTGGTGGGAATGTAAATTGATACAGCCACTATGGAGGTTCCTTTAAAAACTACGAATAGAATTACAATATGATCCAGCAATCTCACTACTGGGCATATACCCAGAGAAAACCATAATTCAAAAAGAGAAACCAGGGCTTTCCTGGAGCCGCAGTGTTTGAGAGTCCGCCTGCTGATGCAGGGGACACGGGTTCGTGCCCCGGTCCGGGAGGATCCCACATGCTGCGGAGCGGCTAGGCCCGTGAGCCATAGCCTCTGGGCCTGTGCGTCTGGAGCCTGTGCTCCGCAACAGGAGAGGCCACAGCAGTGAGAGGC
>NC_041214.2:42620377-42648929 GCF_002837175.3 Physeter macrocephalus
GCCCCCGTCCCGCCAAAAAAAAAAAAAAAAAAAAAAAAAAGGATGACTAATAAGAAACTGCTGTATAAAAAAATAAAATTAAATTTAAAAAAAGGATGACTAATCTTATTTGAGGAAAAAATAAAAAGAAAGCAGTAATGGAGGAATAGAAAAAAAAAGATATATATATAGAAAACAAACAGCAAAATGTCTGACATATATCCTACCCTATAATTAATTACCTTAAATGTAAATGAATTAAATACTTGAACCAAAAGGCAAAGATAGGCAGAATGGAAAAACAAACAAACAAACAGGGTGGCTGGCTGAATAAAATCCCCAAAGATATCAGAACCTAATCTCTGGAGCCTGTAAATGTTACCTTATATGGCAAAGACTTTGAAGATGTGATTAATGATCCTGAGATGCTTAACACTGGATTGTCTGGGTGGGTTCTAAATTCAACCACAAGAGGGAGATTTGGCTACAGACACAGAAGAAGGAAATGTGCATATGGAGGCACATTTGAGATCAGAGTGATGTGGCCACAACCCAAGGAATACTGGCAGCCAAGCAGAAGGTGGAAGGAGCAAGGAACAAATTCTTTCCCACATCCTCTGGAGGGAGCACTGCCATGAAGACATTAGGCCAGTTATGCTGATTTAGAACTTATTGAACTGTAAGAGAATAAATTTCTGTTGTGTAAGCCACCAAATCTATGGTAAATTTGTAACAGCAACCACAGTAAACGAATACAAACAAGATCCAACTATATGTTCTCTAAGAAGACACTTGATTCAATGATAAAAAGATGGGGAGAAAAGGCTGTATCAGTGAATATACTAAAAACCATTGAACTGAACTGTAGACTACCTGGATGAACTGTGTGCTTTGTGAGTTGTATCTCAATACAGCTATTAAATATAAAATCACTGGGGAAAAGGATTTAAGGGATCAAATAATAATCCCATATGTTTATAAGGAACTAGTGTGGTTAATTAGAAATATAAAAATTTGTGGTTTATTTGATGTTGTGAAAAAAGTGTAATTATGTATGCTGTATCAATATGTTTGAGTTTTAATCCTGTGAGGATTTACTGAAGTAAAATAAGAGAGCACCAGGAGAAGTGATAAAATACCATATAAATGAGAAGTGCTAAGAACAAAAAGTCAAGAATGTCTGTTTGGGGACTTCCCTGGTGGCACAGTGGTTAAGAATCCGCCTGCCAATGCAGGGGACATGGGTTCAAGCCCTGGTCCGGGAAGATGCCACATGCTGTGGAGCAACTAAGCCCATGTACAACTACTGAGCTCACACGCCTAGAGCCCGTGCTCTGCAACAAGAGAAGCCACTGCAATGAGAAGCCTGCGCACCACAATGAAGAGCAGCCCCTGCTCGCTGCAACCAGAGAAAGCCTGCGCACAGCAACGAAGACCCAACGCAGCCATAAATAAATAAATAAATAAATAAATAAATAAATAAATAAATAAATAAATAAATAAATAAATAAATAAATAAATAAATAAATAAATAAATAAATAAATAAATAAATAAATAAATAAATAAATAAATAAATAAATAAATAAATAAATAAATAAATAAATAAATAAATAAATAAATAAATAAATAAATAAATAAATAAATAAATAAATAAATAAATAAATAAATAAATAAATAAATAAATAAATAAATAAATAAATAAATAAATAAATAAATAAATAAATAAATAAATAAATAAATAAATGAAGAATCTTTTTCCACATGCACAAATTCAACACTTATTCAATGACTGTATCACCACACTCAGTTTCATTATAAAGTGAGGTGGAGTTTTTTTCTTGGTTTTAATTCCAGAGTTGTGATGACTGGTATTTGACAAATTTCAAACAAGAAAAATGAATTCCCTTGCTATCTTTATAGGTCTTGTTTTATAAAATACAAAACATGCCCTTGATAAATTTGTGTGAACATTTATTTTTTGTAACTCATTTAAATTACTTTCTTTTAGGAGCACTTTTGTATCATAAATCATGACCTACCTTTCACAAGTTGGATTTTTTCCCCCTACTTATTTGTTTCTATTAGAATGAAGGATGCCCAAATGAAAACATTTTAACACAGTTATGTGTGTAAGCCTGTAAATTAGATCCAAAAAATGTTTGACCTGGAAATTAGAACCTGCTAAACAACAGTGAACATTTGATGATAGTATCTACTTATTGAGTATCTCGTATATTTTACTTTAATTTCCCAGGAACCATGATATCAAATGATGTTTCTAATAGAGGTCCCAAGTCCAAGGATATGGGTCAGTTCCCAGATTAGTCTGAAATCTGAAAACTCTCCATCCATGAAGTAGGCCTGCTCTGAAGCACTTCGGAACCTCAGGGTAGAGCCTGAGAAATGGCAAATGCTCCAAGGAAATTGGCATTGCACTTGGCTCCGTGGTATTGCTTAATCTGGTGTTCTCATTTTGGACTCACAACCAGAGTTAGATCAGAAACAGGCCAGCTTCCAGGGACCTTGACATTGTAATGGCCTTGGTGAGTATATCTGGCCCTGGTGTGGGCCAAAGTCTCACTCCCTGAGGCCCAGACTCCTCAGACTCTGGAAACAATCCCCTTCAGGGGCAGTTTGATTTCCAGCTCCAATTCCTATTACCTCTGACACCTTGAACAAATAATTTCACCTCTCCGAGCTTCTATTTTCTCATCTGGACAATTGGGTCAACACCACTTAGAAATGGCGGCAGGGGTTGGGAAGGAGAACAGATGTGGTTTAAGGGTCCAAACTTGCAACGAGCAGTAAATACGTCTTAGAGGTCTAATGCACAATATTGGGAACAGAGAGAACGTATATATTTTAATCATCAAACTTGCTAAGAGACTAGAACTTAATTTTTTCAACCACTATAAAGAAATGATGATTATGTAATGTGATAGAAGTGGTAATTATCGTTACAATGGCAATCATGTTACAATATAAAAATGTATCAAATTAACATGTTGTGCTTCTTAAACTTACACAATGTTACATGTAGAATATATATTTTTTAAAACAATACTTAGATATCTTTAGATATCAGAGTTCTTGGAAGACTACATGAGAAATTACTCTGTGCACAGTATTCAGTAAGTGGACACTGTCATTAATAATAATTCTACCGAGGAAAGGGGTGGTGGAACCCTAGTTAAGCATCACATGGAAATGAGCATGGAACTCGGGTTAACTTGGCTAAAACTGTTTTACCTCTGGGCTTTCCATTTTGACAAGCTCCTTAGCTAGAACTTTAGCACAGCATGTCAAAAGAATTGCTTCTTTTTTTTTTTTTTTTTTTTTTGTGGTAGGCGGGCCTCTCACTGTTGTGGCCTCTCCCATTGCGGAGCACAGGCTCCGGACGCACAGGCTCAGCGGCCATGGCTCACGGGCCCAGCCGCTCCGCGGCATGTGGGATCTTCCCAGACTGGGGCACGAACCCGTGTCCCCTGCATCAGCAGGTGGATTCTCAACCACTGCGCCACCAGGGAAGCCCAAGAATTGCTTCTTGAAATAAAATTTAAAGAATCTAGCCAAAATTTTTGGAGAAGGAAATACACGCCTATAAAGCTGAATCATGAACGATTGTTTTTCCTAAGATGAAATCAATGCAACTTGGCCAGTGAGCACAAGAGTGACCTGTTGCAAATATGTTAGTTACCAGAACAACTGACCAGTTTGAGCAGCTATACTAACAACACTCAGAACTTTCCATTCTCCCGAAAAGGGGAAGTGTGGGAAATGTTCTGGTTTCATTCCGATCTGAGCAAATGTAATAGATTTGCTTTGCCTTTATCAATAGCTGTGTTGCTACCCCATTTAGAAAACGTCATGCTTTGGTCACATTATTTCATGTACGTGCCTCCTTGAGCCATAATTACAATTCATTTTGTGCCTGCAAATCTACATTTAAACTGTGGTTATTGATCGTTTCTTAAATTGGTCAGTGAAATATCTAGGCACTAGTAAGTCATTAAATAATAGGTCACTAGATAATTCTGGAAGCAAGAGAGGTTTTGCTGCCAGGAATAAAACATGTTAAGGTGTAACCTGGTACCATTCAATATACATACCGGTGTTTGCAATATGTAGCACTCCAGAAATTATTTTCGGCATCCCCTGGAAAGGGACCAAAGCATCAAGGTCATTGAATCTTCTCCAAGACTTCTTAGCTTTGGGACTTTTAATGTTGCCTTCCAATATGCAAGTAACTGCAGAACAGCCGCTCCATCGAGCCCTGGACACTTCTTTCCTTCCAAGACGTAAAAGCCTGTCCATTCTCCAAAATGCTTTTGCAAAGGCTTTGTGTATGTTCTCATACTCACTTTTCAATGCTTTTGTCTCTTTCTTTATGGAGGAGAAGGAGTCTTCTATAGCTCTGTAGTCTTCTCTAAACACTGTGTGAAAAGAATTGATTACTTTTTGCTCTTCAGGGGTCATTTGGTAGGAAGGATCAAGTCTGGAAAGTTGGTGGAGAAGTAAAACTGGGAGTTCCATTGATGTCAAGTCTGCTGCCGAGGCACCGTGATGTCCATCAAACAAACCAAAAAAACACACATTGGGTTTGTTGCCAAAGTTATTCACGACAGTGAATTTATCATTCATGTCAGCTCTCCATGCAGAATTCCTGTCTTCGCAAATGGCTGCTCCTTTAATTAATAGGTGACAGATTTTTTGAGGATATATTGAACTGTTGTGAATGTTATCAATAATCTTATAGTATGCTGGTATTTGTTTCTTCCAAAGGAGCTCAAAAGCATTATTAATGCTCTGTAAGATTTTTTCAGTAAATGCAAAAGATGACAATAGTTTAGCAATGATGGACTGCCTCTGATCAGCAATCGCTGAGAGCCCTGGTTTCTTCCCACCCATCCACTGAAAGCCCAATGTAGCCAGAGCTACATGCTGCTTTTTATGGAGGAATATTCCAGGTAGGTCAATTTCATGCTTGCATATGGAACAGGGAAACGTGATCATCTCATTATGGACCTGCACTTCGTGATGGTCTCTTCTTTTTCCTTTTAAAATGCTTTCTTCTCCATGTAAGTGGGACTCCCTCATCTGAATCATATATCAGTTTTCTAGTGTACAATTGCCTTGATTTCCAAAACACTCTGCAAACAGGATAAAAGATATTTACATGCCTGGAATGATGCACTGAAAATCCCTTCAAGCAGGCCCCTATCTTTGCAATTTGCTTTGGCTCCTTGAGATTTTATATCGGCCTAGAATATTCTTATTCCTCTTTCTGTGATTCCCCCCCCAAAACACATAGTAAGTACTTAAGGAATTGGTGATTGGCCTGTGTAGGCCCAAATGAAATTCGGCAAAATCTCCAGAAAGTCAGCTAGACCTCTAAGAACAAATACTCAGATAAATCAGCACAATGTTTTATCTAGGCAAGTGAAGGTATATGCTTGAGATCTAGGAATGTGATTTCAAATATAAGCATAATTATTTTTGTATTTGATTTTGTCCTAATAATAAAATAATTTTATTTAGATAATAATATTATATAAAGAAATATAATAATTTTTAAAAAACGCTTTTGTCCTAATTAAAGAGTTCTCAAGAAAATGAATGGGAGATGCCAAAACCAAGCAGAATGATGAAAAGAATGGATAGTAAGGACAGAATTTTTTAGGACTGCAAAGGGAAAGAGGTATGGCCTGAGGAAAGGAAAGGAGCTGGATGATAAATTTCCAGAAAGCAGACACCCTTTCTTACACTCCTTCCTATCTGAAGCATCCACAGCAGTACTCAGCACATGAAGCCATTTGTATCCATTTTTATGGGCAATTCCTAGGGCAGGAAATCTTTGAAAGGGCCTGTGGAGGTATGAGAGGCCTGAAAAAAAAATGCTTTGGTTACAAAATATTTTAAAACCTGAAAAATCAAAGTTAGTGACTTTAAATGTTTATGAAATGTTAGCTTAAAACCAGCTAACTTCCAGATGCAAACTAGTATTATATATAGAGGATGGATAAACAACAATGTCCTACTGTACAGCACAGGGAACTATATTCAGCATCCTGTGATAAACATAATGGAAAAGAATATGAAAAAGAATATATGTATGTATAACTGAATCACTTTGCTGTACAGTAGAAATTAACACAACATTGTAAATCAACTATACTTCAATAAAATAAATTTTAAAAAATGAAAACAAACTTATGGTTACCAAAGGGAAAAGGAGGTGGGGGAGGGATAAATTAGGAGTTTGGGATTAACAGATACAAACTACTATATATAAAATAGATAAACAAGGCCCTACTGTATAGCACAGGGAACTATATTCAATATCCTGTGATAAACCCTAATGGAAAAGAATATTAAAAAATTATACATATGTATAACTGAATTGCTTTGCTGTACAGCAGGAACTTAACACAACATTGTTAATCAACTATACTTCAACTTAATGTAAAAAAATTAGCTAACTTCAACTCAACTCATATATGAATTATATTTGATATGGGTATATTTAGTCTGCTCCTTTCCTTATGTGTATTTAATTCCCTGATGTGCACAACTCTATTGGATACAGCTACTCATCCCTACAGTAAAATTTCATTTACAAATTTCCACTTCATAAATGCTCATTGAACTATTAGCCTATTAACAAGCTTTCCTGGCTTTGCCTCACCAACAAATTTTGGTTTCTTTTTGTTTGTTTTTCTATTTTTAACTTTTTCTTTATTCAGTTATCTTAATTAAAACAGTATATTTTATTAATGTTGTCTATAAAATGTACAGATATTTGGATTTAGCAGCAGAAAACCACCATAAGAATCTAAAAGAAACTTGTTTCTTTTTTTAGTGGAAAATTTTAAAATCACACAAAAATGGAAACATATAATGCGGCCCCATATACCCATCACCAGCTTCAACCGTTACCAACATTTTTTCACTCTCGTTTCCTCTGTGCCCTCAGCCACGTTATTTCATTTTACTCATTTTTACTGGAGTATTTTAAAGCAAATCCCCCAATTCTATGAATCTCACTCATTGATATTTCAGTATTTAGTCAGCATCCATTCACTTCTTCAATACCTACAACAGGCCAGCTACTGTGCAGCTACAGTGCAGCTTACGAATAAGGCTAGTGTCTTGCCCTTGAAGCTATGGGGGGAGGAGTCTGTAGTCCCACCCATGTGCTCATACAAAGAACCAGACAGGTCAGATGAAGCCAGGACAGAGCCCCATGACAGGGCTCAACCAGGGGCCCAACCTTCATCTGGCTAGGAATTGGCACCATGACACTTGAGAAGCTGACCTAGAAAAACGCTCAGTTAAGAAAGAGCAGCAAGGGCTCCAAGGCCAAACCAAAGAGATGACCAGTTAGCAGGCAGGAGGAAGAGGACCCAGCCAAGGAGGTGGACAGGCACACAGAGAAGTAGTGGAAAAACATGGGTACTGGGCTTCCCTGGTGGCGCAGTGGTTGAGAGTCTGCCTGCCGATGCAGAGGACACGGGTTCGTGCCCCGGTCCGGGAGGATCCCACATGCCGCGGAGCGGCTGGGCCCGTGAGCCATGGCCACTGAGCCTGCGCGTCCGGAGCCTGTGCTCCGCAACGGGAGAGGCCAGAACAGTGAGAGGCCCGCGTACCGCAAAAAAACAAAGCAAAAACAAAAACATGGGTACCGGCAAAGCTTTTCAGCTCTTCTGACCAAAGTGTATATCAAATATTTTTAAATTGCTATTATTTGGTAATATTCAGATAAAGGATACAGGTTTTCTGAGGCTTGTGGAACTGTTGGGACCATATATAAGGCATACCAATTCTATAGTTAGACCTAGAGTCATCAGATAAAAATAAAGTTATATCAGAATTTTATATTCCTATGTATAGCCATAATACAACTCTCTCTCACATGGAGCCATTCTTAGAATATAATGCATCTTCATATATTCGTTCATTCATTCATTCATTCAACAAACACTCGGATGTCTGCAATTTTCCAGGCACTGGTTTATTTGCTTGGGATAGAGATGTGAACGAAGGCATTTTCTGTAATGAAACTTATATTCTGATATGAAAGACAGACAATAAATAAATAAAGGAAACATGGAAACATGTAATATCAGAGATAAGTACTCTCATGAAAAATGTAGCAGAATAAAAGGAGAGAGAGAGAGACAGAAGCCCTTTTTGTATAAGGTAGTCAGAGGAATATACCACTCCTCCACGTACATAGTCTAACAGGAAGCCAAAGTTTCATTTGATGACTGAGAAAGTGGAGGAAAAAGAAAACTGCAGATACAATTGTTCGTTGACTACATTTGTTATCCAATACAAATGAAGAAACGTTACCTGAAAGCGCTATTAACTTCCATGTTCCTTTGGGATTGCCACCATCCTTTGCCCTCTCTTTACCACCTTTCCCAGCCTCTGTTCCTCCAACCTGGCTAGTGTTGGCAGTGGTAGGAGTGGAGGGGTGGGTGATAGTGGTGATGGTGGTGATGCCGGTGGGAGGGTCCCCTGACTTGCTGGTGGACCTCTCTGCGTGGAATGTTTACTACATCACCTGGAACCTCAGTCAGAATTCACTCTATGATTCTGAAGAACTGTGAAGCAATAAGGTCACAAATTGTGTTAAGCAACAAACTTGTCTTTGAAATTTCTGAAAGAAGGATCATTCATTGAATAGGCTGCCTTATGCCTGCATAATAAGACTTAAAAAATGAAAAGAGTGACTCTCAATTAATGTACAGTTGCCTTCCCACTCAGGGGTAAGGTATCTCAAGCCATCTCTCCAGGACACCCTTCCTACCTGCCCTGGAGAGTCTCCCCATCCTGCCACCCCAAGTCACTGCTTGAAAGGTACAGGCTTTTTGTTTTTTGGACTGTCTTTATTTCTTGGGGCTGACTTTATTCCTGGTCGATATCTTTAGTTCCTAGGTTCTTAATCCACAGCGGCCTTCCACTTTCTCACCCCAGGCCTGTATTAGAACTAGAGACTTAGAACAGCTTGTTTGCATATTGAAGAAGATTGGACAAGCCCTACTACTTACTGGATATCACCATGAGCACATATCCCAGTCAACCCCAAATTAACATGTCCAAAATGGAACTCACCACCTTTCCTCCAGAATCATCTCCCACCATTAACTTGGTTAGGCTAGAAACTATGTTTTCCAGAATGCTTTTCCCTGTGTGGTTCCAGGTTAGACTTGCAAGAAAGGAATTTGAGGGCAGTACATCTGAACGCCGCCATGGTTCGATGAGATGACCCCAGATGCAGAGGTGCCTAGCAGGTCCAGCTTGCCCTCGCTCCCTCTACGTTGCCAACAGCAGTCCCAGATCCACCAGCAAGTGGACCCCCAAAGGCAAATACTCCCTCCAGATTCCTCCATCAGTATGCCTTCTGTGGTCCTACTTCAGTGGCCGGATATCCTTGGCATCTCAGACTGGCTAGGGACTCCTCTGGTCCTTACAGCTCCCTTTCCCAGATGTTCAGTTGCCTGGCGGCTCCTTCCACAAATCGTGCGTGTGAGGTCAGATTTCAACAATGAATTCTTTTTTTTTTTTTGGCCACGCCGAACGGCATGTGGGATCTTAGTTCCCCAACCAGGGATCAAACCCACGCCTCCTGTATTGGAAGGGCACAGTCTTAACCGCTGGACCGCCAGGGAAGTCCCCCAGAATGAATTCCTTATTCCATAATTCCTTCACACCACTCATGCAGGCGTACTGCCTGCTCACCACCAGCAGCTGCATCACACCCATGCCACGTCAGTGTGGGAAGGTTACTGAGGCAGTTCTTTCAAGCAAGTCCTGAATCTTCTGTCAGCTCCAGCTCCCGGGCGGGGTCAGGTATCTCTCTCAGGGTGGCTGAGCGTTCATATCTCCACATGCAGCCCTCAGGCCCGCTGGTGATTAGGCTTGTAGGAAAACCTCCTTACAAAAGTGGCTTAGGATCAACTTCTTTCCAGAGAGGCAAAAATAGAGAAAACGTATTCCCGAAATACTTTGCAAGGGAGCAGTTGGGTCTATCTCTACATGGATTCTCAGTAGCTTCTTTTCTTCCAAAGTGTATTTGCTGTCTGTTAATTTTGTCTATGAATTGATTAATTATTTTATGTTATTTCTTTTACTGACAAAGACATGTACTTCTATTTATTTATTAGACACCCAATGACACCTTTTAAAAATATTCAAACAATACAGAAGTATGTAGAGGAAAAGAAGAGATCTTCCTTTCCCCAAAGTTACCACTGCCAAAAATTGGGTGTAAATTGTTCCAGACCGATTTCTATGTATTTTCATATGTATGTGCATGAAAACATAGACACAGTCTAATTTGAAATTCAGATTTAATTTGCTTACAGTCAGTTGCAGAAATTCTAAATGTACAGCTCGATGAATTTTTATACAGGAATACACTTGTAGACTCCATTACGTCTTGTTTTCTGTATCTTAAAAAATAACATGGCAGCATAATCATAATATTATTCTGTAAATGTTTCCTGTCACTTACTAGTATGGGGTCTAGTATGGGGTGATGATTTTTTAGGTTGATAGTCAGTACCTATCAACCTACCCCCTTTTTTTTTTTTCCAATCTGCATGGCTTGTGGGGTCTTAGTTCCCCCGACCAGGGATCAAACCCTGGTATAATATTATTCTGTAAATGTTTCCTGTCACTTACTAGTATGGGGTCTAGTATGGGGTGATGATTTTTTAGGTTGATAGTCAGTACCTATCAACCTACCCCCCCTTTTTTTTTTCCATGCTGCATGGCTTGTGGGATCTTAGTTCCCCGACCAGGGATCAAACCCTGGTCCTCGGCAGTGACAGTGCTGAGCCCTAACCACTGGACCTCCAAGGAATTCCCCCTACCCCAATCTTTTTAACCACTGTATTATATTCTAAAGTAAGTGTAAACATGTAACATAAATTATTGAACCATTTACCTGTAGAGAAGTGGTTGTTTTTGTTCTGTTTTGTTTGCTATAATAACACTACAATGAACACGAACACAGAGGTCCAGGCCTCTTCATGTGGATGCTGCTGCTTGTGGAATGTCCGACCCACGGAAAGTCAACATGGCAGAATGGAAGTAGCAAAGGCTTAGGAGGACGCCGCTGGACTCGAATCCCAGCTTGCTGCTGGTTTGTTGGTGCTCTTAGGTTATCTAGCCATCTGGGACCCCAATTTTGTCAGTGGTGAAATAGAGATAATACTAGGAACCTTGCTGGTTGATGTGAAATGAGCGATATCTGTCAAACACTGAGCACAGTGTACAGCATAGATGCTCAATACGTAATTGTTATTATCATTAATATTAACTTAGTAACATTATTTAGTCTCCCCACGTTCCACAACCACCTTTGCATAAACATTTCCATTAAATTCTCTCCCCATGATCCACTTTCACCTACTTGTTTCTTTCTGCTCACTTTCGGCCCTGCTTATGTCTATATCTATCCTCATCACCCTAGCTCCATGTCACCTTTACACACACACACACACACACACACACACATATGTAATATGTACATATACATGTTTCAAAAGCAACTTAAAAGAGTGGGCAGCGTGAGCCATGGCCGCTGGGCCTGCGCGTCCGGAGCCTGTCCTCCGCAACAGGAGAGGGCACAGCAGAGGGAGGCCCGCATACCACAAAAAAAAAAAAAAAAAAAAAAAAAAAAGAGTGGGCAGGAAACAATGCAAAGATATTTCAGAGTCTTAAGACTTTAATGGTCTTTTTTTTTTTTAATTTATTTTTGGCTGTGTCAGGTCTTAGTTGTGGCATGCAGGCTCTTCGTTGTGGCGCGCGGGCCTCAACTCCAGTTGTGTGGGCTTAGTTGCCCCGCGGCATGTGGGATCCTCCCAGATCAGGGATTGAACCAGCATCCTCTGCATTGGAAGGTGGATTCTTAACCACTGGACCACCAGGGATGTCCCAAACCTTTAATATTCTTGAGAATATCATGTGTCCACTAAAATGACAACTTGTACTAAGTTTGCCCAAATATAAAGAAAAAATAAAGAAACCTTCTAAGATGGAGGATTATATAATTAATGTACAAAAAATAATTTGAAATACAAGAGAAAAAAGAACCCACTAGATATTATAACAAGAAAATAATTTAATTAGAAATAAACCCGGGACTTCCCTGGTTGTGTAGTGGTTAAGAATCAGCCTGCCAATACAGGAGACATGGGTTCAATCCCTGGTCCAGGAAGATCCCACATGCTGCGGAGTAACTAAGCCCATGAGCTACAACTACTGAGCCTGTGAGCCACAGCTACTGAAGCCCATGCGCCTAGAGCCCATGCTCCGCAACAAGAGAAGCCACCGCAATGAGAAACATGCCCACCGCAATGAAGAGTAGCCCCCACTCGCCGCAACTAGAGAAAGCTCACACGCAGAAATGAAGACCCAATGCAGCCCAAAAAAACCCAAAAAGAACGTTTAAAAAAAAAAAGAAATAAACTCAAAAAAAGTATGAGGGAAAAATTCATATGAAAAAACTGTAAAACACTACCAAGAAGATAAAAGAAAATATGAATAAAGGCAAAGACTCATCTATGTTTTGGATTGGAAAACTCAGTATTGCACAGAGGTCACAAATATGGGCGAGGATGTGGAGCCATGAGAACTCCTAAACATTACACTACTGATGGGAGGGAAAATCAGGACCATCACTTCAGAAAACAATGTTGCCCTATCCGGTAAGTTGAAAATCCCAAGGACGTGCAAACTATGGCCTGTGGGCCCATCTGGCCTCTACCTGTTTTTATGTAGCCTGCAAGCTAAGAATGGTTTTTACATTTTTAATTGGTTGAAACAAACCAGAAATACAATATTTTGTAGCATGTGAAAATTATTCAAAATTCACGTATCAGTGTTCACAAATGAAGTATTAAAACACAGCCAGGCTCATTCTCACATGGATTGTCTCTGGCACTTTCGTAATACGATTTCAGAATTGAATAGTTGCAACAGAGACTACAGGGCCTTCAGAGCTTAAAACAGTTACTACCTGGTCCTTCCCAGAAAAAGTTTGCCACCCTCTGTCTTGCCCAATGCCTTATGCCTGTAAGTCCATTTTGAGTAATTTGCTCTATAGAAACAATTGTGGGTATGCACCAGGAGACATGCATCAGAGCAGTTATATTAGCATAGTTGATAGTCAGGAAAAACTGGAAACAACCCAAATATCTCTCAACAAGAGTATATTAGTTATCTATTGCTGTATAGTAAACTACCACAACTTAGTAACTTAAATCAACATATATTTGTTACCTCATGTTTTCTGTGCAGCACAGCTTGGGTGGGTGTTCTGTAAGGCTGCCATCAGATATTGGTCAGGGCTAGGTTCTCATCAGGAGACTTAGCTAGGGAAGGATACACTCACAAGTTCACTCAGGTCGATAGCAGAGTTCATTTCCTTGCATTTCCAAGACGGAGGACCCTGGCTTCTTGCTGACTGTTCACTGGAGGTAGCCCTCAGTTTCCAGAGGCTGCCCTCAACCTCCTTGCCGTGTGGGCCTCCCAACATTGCATCCATGGATAAATCTTAAATGCATGTTACTAGGTAAAAGATGCCAATCTGAAAGGGAAACATATTGTATGATTCTGGCTACACAACTTCTGGAAAAGACAAAAATACAGAGATAGTAAAAGGATCAGTGGTTTATAGGGGTTGGGGGGTGGGGTGGGAGGGATAAATGGGTGGGCACAGGGGCTTTTTAGAGCATCAAAACTATTCTGTATGAAACTGTAATGGTGGCTACATGCCATTATACATTTGTCAAAACTCACAGAATGTACAACACAAAGAGTGAACTTTAATGTAAACTATGGACTTTGTCAATAACAACGTATCATTGCTGGCTCATTAGTTGTAACAAATGTACCACACTATTGCCAGATGTTAATACAGTAGAGGAAAGGGAGTGAAGGGGCATGTGGGAAATCTCTGTACTTTCTGCTCGATTTTTCTGTAACCCTAAAACTGCTTTAAAAAAATAAAGTTATTTAATTTAAAATATGTATGTGTATGTGTAAGTAGAAACATTGTAGGAAAATATCTTTCTAGAAGTGTATCCACTAATTTTATTTTCCCAATTTGTGTCTAAATATAAACAGTCAAGGGTGTAGGAAATTAGAAGATTGACCATCTTGGGCAGGAAGAGAGGAATTCCTTCACTATTAGATAACTACATCAACCATTCATTTTATATCTTGAGCACTTGTAGGAGTAGGTAGTAGATATAAAGGCCAGTGAGAGTTCTCTGCACTTGAGGAGCTCAGTGTCATGGGGAAGAGAGACACACAGACGCATTACTAGATAATAACAAAGCCGGTGCTTATTTCTTTTTCTTTTTCTTCTTTTCTTTTCTTTTTTGGCTGTGCTGCACAGCTTGCAAGATCACAGTTCCCGGGCCAGGGATCGAACCCACGTCCCCGACATTGGAAGCGCGGAGTCCCTGGACCGCCAGGGAAGTCTCTGCTTATTTCTAAGCATTCCATCCACATTGTCTCACAGCCACACAACCCTGCAAACAAGCACCATTAACCCATTTTACAGACAAGGACCCTGAAGCTCTGGGTGCTGAGTTACCTTGCCCCGAGTAAGTGGAAGAGCTGGGAATCAAGGTCAAGTGTGTTAACCAGCAAAATGGGTGACTTTTCTACGATGCCAGGGAAGGAGGTAAAATCAATTCATTTTGGAAGAAGAGGACCGTAACAGTTGCATTTTGTGAAGGAAGCTGGAGTCTCATTATTTTGAAGTTCAAATACACTCACAAGTCTTTCCTCTCCTTTTCACTCTTCTTGCCTTTCTCTCACTGGAATCAATTCTTTCACTTGTCATTCTCCCCTCTGAAGGCCAATCCATGACCTGTGGCTCAATGGAAAGGTGGCCAGAAAAGAAAATACTGAAAGTCACCCCACCTCCCCAATGACACCCCTCTGCCCTGGTTTGGTGTAAACCGCCTGTCAAGTTCAGGTTTCCTGGATGTTCCACAGCTAGGAACGTAAAAGTGGAGATGACAGGCACCAGCCTGTGTGTAAGAGAGTTATATTTAGCTGTCCTTTAGGAGCTGGATCTCTGGATATCACAGAGATTCTGGTACAGCCTGTTACTGTTTGAGGGCTTCTGGGCCTGAGGCAGAGAAAAGGGAGTGGGTGGCTTGCTGACAGTTTTTATAAATACCCAGTATTTATTCAATGGCAGAAACACACAGAACACACAGAGCACGAGAGGAAAGAACACAGCTCAGCTCCATTCATCCACTGGGCCCAGGACCAAGCTCTTCTAGTCTGTCCTGAGCCAGCTGCAGCCCTGTGTCTGGGGAAGTCACCTGCCTGCCTGCTGGAGAGGGAAGGAAGGAACAGGGAACAATGACGCCCTTGTGAAAAGCCAAGGTTTTTGTGTGTTTGGTTTTGTTTTTTAAGTTTATTTTCTAATCAGGTCACTCCTCTGCTTAAATCCTTTCAGGAGCCAGCCACTGCTTTTAGGATAAAGGTCAAAAGCCCTGATATGGCAGATGAAGCTGTGTAGAAAGCCTCAGCCTGTCTCTTCTCACTGTCCCTTTCTATTTTTTTTTTTTTTCTTTTCTTCTTTTTTGCCACACTGCACGCAGCTTGTGGGATCTTAGTTCCCCGATCAGGAATTGAACCGGGGACCTCGGCAGTGAAAGCGCAGAGTCCTAACCACTGGATTGCCAGGGAATTCCCCCACTCACCCTTTCTTTAAAGTTCCTCAATCATGTCCACACTCTGCACACCTCAGGCCTGTACATGCTATTCCCTCCACCCTGAATGCTTTTCCTTCCTTGCCACTCAGTTAATTCTAACTCATTCTTAGTTTCTCAGCTAAAACATCACTTCCACAAGCTGAACTTGAGCACCATCAGAAAAGTGTTTCCCAGGGCTTTCCTAGTGGCACAGTGGTTAAGAATCTTCCTGCCAATGCAGGGGACAGGGGTTCGAGCCCGGGTCAGGGAAGATCCCACATGCTGTGGAGCAACTAAGCCCGTGCGCCACAACTACTGAGCCTGCGAGCCACAACTACTGAAGCCCGCGCGCCTAGAGCCCGTGCTCCACAACAAGACAAGCCACCGTAATGAGAAGCCCACGCACCGCAATGAAGAGTAGCCCCTGTTCTCTGCAACTAGAGAAAGGCCCGTGCGCAGCAACGAAGAGCCAACGCAGCCAAAAAAAAAAAAAAAAATTTAAAGTGTTTCCCGGTGCCTCACGTGAATCCTCCGTCCTTAAACGCCTTCACAACTCCTGATACTTTCCCTTTATTTGAGTTTGTAATGATGCATTTGTGTGATGATTTAATTAATGTCTTGTCTCTCCAGTCCTGCCTTGCTTGCCGTTTTAACCCGGGGGCCAATGCATAGACTTATAATAAGCAGATATACTTGCCATGTGGGAAGAGTGCCATAAATATTTGTTAGATAAATAAATGAACATGTGAAATAAGTTTGCACACTTAAATATTTAGGTTTTTTTTTTTTTTTTTTTTGGCTGTGCCCGCACAGTTTGCAGGATCTTAGTTCCCCGACCAGGGATTGAACCTGTGCCCTCAGCAGTGAAAAGCCCAGAGTCCTAACCACTGGACCGCCAGGGAATTCCCTATAAATATTTAGTTTTGAATAAAGGTTAGATAAATAAATGAACATGTGAAATAAGTTTGCACACTTAAATATTTAGGTTTTTTTTTTTTTTTTTTTTGGCTGTGCCCGCACTGTTTGCAGGATCTTAGTTCCCCGACCAGGGATTGAACTTGTGCCCTCAGCAGTGAAAAGCCCAGAGTCCTAACCACTGGACCGCCAGGGAATTCCCTATAAATATTTAGTTTTGAATAAAGGGAGTAAGAAAGATCCTGATCCTTTCTTTTTTTTTTTTTTTTTGCGGTACGCGGGCCTCTCACTGTAGTGGCCTCTCCCGTTGCAGAGCACAGGCTCCGGACGCGCAGGCTCAGCGGCCGTGGCTCACGGGCCCAGCCGCTCCGCGGCATGTGGGATCCTCCCGGACCCGGGCACGAACCCGTGTCCCCTGCATCGGCAGACGGACTCTCGACCACTGCGCCACCAGGGAAGCCCAGATCCTGGTCCTTTTCCCTCTTCCTCAGTTCTTAGCAGTGCCTTAGTCTGAGGATCCTGCCCCAGAAGCTGACCAATAGTAGAGCTAAGAGAAAGAAGAGTGGAGTAAGAGAACTAGCCACGTGAGCTATTTAAATTTAACTAGTTAAAAGAAAATTAAAATTTTAGTTCATCAGTGTCATCGGCCACGTTTTACGTGCTCAATGGCCACATGGGGTCAGTAGCTACCATATTGGACAGTGCCGATGTAGAACATTTTCATTATCACAGAAAGCTATATTGACTAGTACGGCCCTAGAATGAAAAACAGCCTCTTCTGCACAGAAAAGAGGAAGTGGGGAAGAGACTCTGCACCTATTATTATTATTATCGTCTGTATTCCACATAATTCCAGATGCTACTGCTGAATGTTCCTTATCTGTATGTAGCTGGGACTCCTAAATGCTTCCCATTAGAGTTTTTACAAAGATGAAATTTGTTATAACACATGTTCAGGCCCTTAGTCAGCTTCAGTAAACAGTAGCCACCATCAAGGAACCCTCCCACACAGTTGGTGGGAATGTAAATTGGTACAACCTCTATGGAGAATAGTATGGAGGTTCTTTAAAAAACTAAAAATAGAGCTACCATATGACCCAGCAATCCCACTCCTAGGCATATAACTGGAGAAAGCCATAATTCGAAAAGATACGTGCACCCCGTGTTCACTGCGGCACTATTTACAATAGCCAAGACATGGAAGCAACCCACATGTCCATTGACAGAGGAATGGATAAAGATGTGGTACATATATACACTGGAATATTACTCAGCCATGAAAAAGAACGAAATAATGCCACTTGCAGCAACATGGATGAACCTAGAGATTGTCATACTGAGTGAAGTAAGTCAGACAAAGACAAAGATATGATATCGCTTATATGTGGAATCTTAAAAAAGGGTACAAATGAACTTATTTACAAAACAGAAATAAAGTCACAGATGTAGAAAACAAACTTACGGTTACCAGGGGGTGAGGGGGAGGAGGAATTAATTGGGAGATTGGATTGACATATACACACTACTATATATAAAATAGATAACTAATAAGGACCTACTGTATAGCACAGGGAACTCTACTCAATACTCTGTAATGGCCTATATGAGAAAAGAATCTAAAAAAATAGTGGAGCTATATATATATATCTATATATAGAGATATAGATATATAGATACATACACACATATGTATATGTGTATACACATATGTACGTATAACTGATTCAATTTACTGTACACCTGAAACTAACACAACATTGTAAATTGACTATACTCCAATAAAAATTAAAAAAAACAAAAAACCCTGGGCTAAATGGAGAGTTGTGGTTTTCGGTCTTCAGCATTTATTCAGAAATCAGTAGCTGACACCAAAGCAGTAATATTCTAACAACTTAAAAGTTTTAGCAGAGTCATTTTTTAACAAGGGAAATACTAAAATTGTATTTTATCAGACAAGTGTTTTAATATAATTTTAAAATAACATACCATAAATATGACAAGTGTGTTCAAAATGGCTAGATGAGGTCTCTATGATATAGCTTATATGTGGAATCTAAAAAAATAATACAAATGAACTTATTTACAAAACAGAAACAGAATTACAGATATAGAAAACAAACTTATGGTTACCAGAGGGGAAGAAGGGGGAGGGATAAATTGGGAGATTGGGATTGACATATACACAGTACTATATATAAAATAGATAACTAATAAGGACCTACTATATAGCACAGGGAACTCTACTCAGTACTCTGTAATGAAGTATATGGGAAAAGAATCTAAAAGAGTGGATATATGTATATGTGTAACTGCTTCACTCTGCTGTACACCTGAAACTAACACAACATTGTAAATTGACTATACTCCAATAAAAATTAAAAAAAACAAAAAACCAAGCAAACAAAAAAACAGTAGCCACCATTGTCATCAGCTGTAAGTTAAAGTGGTTAAAATCAGGAGACAGTCTGGTATAAGTTACTTAACTTCTCTGAGCCCCAAGTTCCTCATCTCTACGATGGAGATAATAGCCCTCACGTCCTGGTAAGAATTAGATAGAACATTTTGCAGAAAGGGATTAGCGCAGTGCCTACCATGTAGTAAGTACTCCCAAACTGTTAGTTCTTCTTCTTTTATTATTGTTGAGTGCTACAACAAATTTGATTTTCTCATAGATCAACTCAGAAATTGGATTCCAGCTGTTTAAACGTTCCAGGTGTGTGTCTAAAGCTGTGAGGATGTGGCCAGCAGTGCTAACTTCCTGAAGCTTTCATTTGGTTTGCTGAGGGCTGGCAGCCCAACCTGTAAGTCAAATGATTAGCAAGAATCTGTTAAATTCCCTTTGGTCAGACCCACATTTCTGAGACCCACATTTCTCACTAGGCTGAGAAGTGCCTGACACATGCGGTATGTGAGAATTCTACAAAAAGAATTGGGTATCTTTAAAAACTGAGCTTTTAATTTGGCCTCAACTAGATTCCCCTAATGTCTCCTGTCAATTCTGCTGGCTCTGTTTTCTTCCAAATTTTAGACTTGTTTCCATAAGGCAACCACATTGCAAACAGGATATGTATGTTTGTATTTGGAGGGTGGAGAGTGGGAAAAAGAGGGAGGGAAAGGATGTTTAATCTGATATCAAGTTAAAACCAAGCAAGGAAAAGGGTGGGTGGCAGAAATGTATCCCTAATATTTATGGAATACTCATTATTTGCCAGACAATATTCTAAGCACTTTTTTCTCATGGACTTCTTTTTCTTCTTTTTCTTTATTTTTTAAATTCAAAATTATACATGACTACCCGGTCAAAATGTAATCGTATTTAAAGTGTACAAAATTTAAATGTATGTTCATTCAAAAAAAGGTGAATGACATGAATGTAAAAAAATTTAAAAATTCAAATTATTTTTTACATTTTAAAAAATTCTCTTTCTTCTACCATAGTCAAAGTGCCCTTTCAAAACTAAAAGGAAAAATGAAGTTATAGTTAATCACTATCAAATTTTTAGTCAAAGATATTAAAATAAGCTGAATGTTTTATTAGCTTTTT
The DNA here is from genome assembly GCF_002837175.3 of Physeter macrocephalus. Lineage (NCBI taxonomy): Eukaryota > Metazoa > Chordata > Mammalia > Artiodactyla > Physeteridae > Physeter > Physeter macrocephalus. The sequence continues at coordinate 42,640,548 of NC_041214.2, forward strand.
AGAAAATTCAGTGACGTCTTCCTAAATAATTTTATAAAACTGTTCACGCTCTTTGCATTCAACGTTCATCTATTTGCCAATGAAAAAGTCTATTTCGTGCTTCCCGGAGATAATGTTTAGATCTATATACATATACATTTAAGGGTAAAATGAATTCCTTAACATTACAAAATGCTCCTCAGACACTGGGCAGCGTTAGTGAATGTGGCGCTAGTTGATGAGGATCCTCAGAACCATGAATTGGAACACAAAGAGAAGCAAGAAAACGGCTGCTTGGTACTCTGGGAAAGAATACTTTGTTATGCAAGAATCTTTTGCATTCATGCTTAGAAGGAGGATTTGACAAGTTAATTAATTTGTCTTTTCTCTTACCTAAGCATTCCTGCCACTCAAATCCTTCCTGCACTCCAAAACTGTGCCTCTTTCACATGCAAAACTTCTCAGTATTCCTATGCAGGCGCCTTCTGTTTCCAGGCTCAAGGGCAACAGATGCGAGGAAATGCATCTCAGACAAGGGCTTGATCCTGCTGGGTAGAAGGGTGAAGTCTAGGTTTATGGGGTTGCCCTGTCTGAAGCTCATACCAGGTGACAAGTGACAGAGATGCCCCCGCCTCCACTTTGTCTTTGAGCGTTTATGACACGAGGGATTCTTTAAACTGTGGACCCCAGTGTAGGGGCTCCTTTTGCCTGAGGACAAGGGTGATCCTGCTTTAAAAACAAATTAAAGAGCATGCAGTCTTTAATGGGAGTATCAAGACTATTCTTAAAAGGCAATATTACAGTGAACTCTCAGTAAAGATTGAGCTAGAAGGCCATGCTATAAGGCCATCCTTCTTCTCCAAACATTTCACATGAGAGTTTAGAAATAAAATACAAAGAGAAAGTTTAATAAGATGGTGACCATGACCACTGCCACATCACATTATACTCAGTAATTGACTGAGCTGCAAAAGAGACATACATGTGAGAGATAAGGTCAAAAACACTCAAAGAACGCATAGGAGATTATCTTTACAAACACGGGCTAGGCAAAGAGTTTTTCAATGGGACACATGGAAGCACTAAACATAAAATAAAATACCGACAAATCAAACACATAAAAGTAAAAGCTTCTGATCATCAAAGGACACTCAAAAGAGTGAAAGAGCAAGTCACAGACTAAGAGATTTGCAACATATATATCCATCGAAGGATTCAAATCCAGACTGTAGATTAAAAATCTACCACAAAACAATAAAAAATGGGTAAAAGACTAGCACAGACATTTATTTCACAAAAGATGGACATCCTAGATGCCAAGACACAAATGAAAATGTGCTCATTGTTATTATGCATGTTGTAAATGCTAATGAAAACCACAAAGAAATATACTACTCGACAACCACCAAAAGAGTGAAAATTAAAGAGATCGACGGTAGCAAAGCTTTATGAGGAGGGTGGCGCTGTCACCTTCACACAGTGTGGCAGGAGTATAAATTGGTACAATCATTTTGGGAGGGACAGGACCTATTAAAGCTTGACATACACTTTCCCTATGATTTAGCAACTGTCCCCCCTAGGTATATACCCTGGAGAAATAAGCATATATGACAACGAAAAGGCATTATAAGAATATTCATAGCAACTTTATTCATAGTAGTAAAAAACTGGAAGTGTTCATCAACAAGAGAATGAATAAACAAAGTGTGATAGTCATATAATAGAATACTACACAACCATAAAAATAAGTGACAGATGGCACATGGAACAACATGACAGATATCATAAACATAACGGTATTCCAAAAAAAAGCCTGACAGCATGAGTCCATGCTGTATGGGCATATTTACATGAAGTTCAAGAACAGACAAGACTAATCTATGATGATGAAGACAGAAAAATGGTTGCCTTAGGGTACTGACTAGAAAGGGGCAAAAAGAAGCCTTCTTGGGTGTTGGGAATATATTGTTATATCAGTCTGGATGGTGGATGACCAAGTATATGCATATATAAAAATTCATTGAGTTAGACAATTAATATGAGCATGCTTACTCCAATGTTCCTAGCAGCACTATTCACAATAGCCAAGACATGGAAGCAACCTAAATGTCCATCAACAGATGAATGGATAAAGATGTGGTACATATATACAATGGAATATTACTCAGCCATAAAAAAGAACAAAATAATGCCATTTGTAGCAACATGGCTGGACCCAGAGATGATCATACTAAGTGAAGTAAGTCAGACAGAGAAGGACCAATATCATATGATATCACTTATATGTGGAATCTTAAAAAATGATACAAATGAACTGAGTTACAAAACAGAAACAGACTTACAGACACAGAAAACAAACTTATGGTTACCAAAGGAGACGGGAGGTGGAGAGATAAATTAGGAGTTTGGGATAAACATATATACCTTACACTACTATATATAAGATAGATAAACAACAAGGGCCTGCTGTATACCACAGGGAACTATAATCAGTATCTTGTAATAAACTATAATGGAAAAGAATCTGAAAAAGAATAGATGTTTATGTACAACTGAATCACTGTGCTGTACACCAGAAACTAACACAACATTGTAAATCAACTCTACTTTACTAAAAAAATTTTTTTTAATTAGTGTGCTTACTACAGGCTTTATTTTGTAAATGTTGAAAAACATGAACAAGGATACAGCCTGCCTTGGAGTGTTGACTTCTGGGGAGGCAGGCACTGGAAAACTGAGATAAAGGGAGTTAGGAAGGAGGATTTCTTAAACTAATAATATATATCTCTCTGGCAAATGAAAACATTAAGAAAATGTGGTTGGTGAATGTACAGAAATTAAATCACTCCCTTTATTTTTCTATATGTTTGAAATATTTTATAACATACACATTTTTGTGCTTTGGGAGGATGTCATGTTACTATGCTTCACACTTTTTTTTGTTTGTTTGTTGTTTTCACCCAAAGTGGTTGCTGATGTATAGCACCTACTTTATAAATTTTGAAACACTCCACTCTGAGCCTTGATTTTAGACCCAGAGGGTCAGCCAGACAGGACTTAAGATTAAGGACTTGAGGAAACAGATTTTCCCTTGATAAGGAGACCCTAAAATAGAAAACCTGTCCTAAAAATCTTTTTCTTAATTTGTGAAATTATGTGTATGAACACTTTTACAGACTTAGGGAATTAGACTCCCTCTTACGTTTATTTTAAACAATAATCTGGCACTAACATTAGTAAAATTCATGATATTCAGATTGTTAGAGAAAATCTAGGTCATACCAAAGTTTGGTTCCTTGGAAATTTGATTTTCTTTTATAATTTTCAAGTTGCTCAAAGAGATAGATACTCACATATTGCTTTAGAAAAGCAGTCAGCCATTTAGCCGGAGTTCAGAAGGAGGAGACTTCATTTCTTTTACTTACTTTGTACCTTCATTGTAAATGGTAGGTAGGCTGGTAAAACAGTCATATGTGTTAGTAATTATAAACAGAAAACAAAAGGGAAAAAACCCTCTCTCTTTACAAGGGCAGTGCTCAGCCAAACACATTTAGGCCTATTCACACTAGGTATGAAAATTGCTATTAAGAACAACTAAAAATAAAAATGAAAAAAATAGCACTAATGGTATTTGCTGCATAGTTAAGACTCACACTGGAAATCATGATTTAATTGCAAAGTTGCTTGAAAACCAGGGATGGAGATTTTATGTTTCCCCATCCTAGGATTCATTTCATAATTGTTTTCTAGTAATTTTTCTTTAGACAGATAGATTGTATTTTAGAGGTTATTAAAATAAATGTCCAGTGATCACAGCCACTTTCTCCAGTGGGAAGTTGGCCCAAGCCTAAGGCATCTGTCTCCTCCTTCTTTATTTTATATTCTCATCAAGCTGTTGTCTCTAAATAAGCAGGTGGCTGTGCTGGGAGGGAAGGATGCCAGCCATTGGCCACACACTGGGCCAAACCTGCTGTGATACTCCCTTGTCCAGACTAGTCCTTAGAGTCTGCATCTTCAGTGGGGACAATTTCAATCCATCCGTGGGCTTCAGGATGTTGGTGTATTATAGAAGGTGGGTAAGAAGGAATGTGGCAAAGAGGTACTAGATGTTGGAGCAACAGCAGATGGTCCCCATCCTTCCTTTCGTAGATGGGAAGGCATCTCCAGGCAAAGGATACTAGATGACTAGGGCCAGCCATGCTGTCTGGGGGAAGGTGTCAGGCAAGACAGCAAATGCACAGGCCCTGAGGCAGGAAAAAGCTTCCCGAGTTAGGCTGGAGTAAACCACACAGCTGGGAGAAGGGCCTGGAGAGGTAGGCCTTGCCAATCAGGTTACGGGGTTGTGATAGTATTTTCAATGTTATGAGAAGCCCTTGTGGGATCAGGTTTGTACTTACAATTTTTTTTTAATTTTATTTTTATTTATTTATTTTTGGTTGCATTGGGTCTTAGTTGCTGCATGCGGGCTTTCTCTAGTTACAGCGAGTGGGGGCTACTCTTTGTTGTGGTGCACAGGTTTCTCATTGCGGTGGCTTCTCTTGTTGCAGAGCACAGGCTCTAGGCACGTGGGCTTCAGTAGTTGTGGCACACGGGCTCAGTAGTTGTGGCTCATGGGCTCTAGAGCGCAGGCTCAATAGTTGTGGCGCACAGGCTTAGTTGCCCCGCGGCATGTGGGATCTTCCTGGACCAGGGCTTGACCCGTGTCCCCTGCATTGGCAGGCGGATTCTTAACCACTGTGCCACCAGGGAAGCCCCTGCACTTACAATTTTAAAACTCTATCATGAAGAGGGGGATCATGGTGGAGCAAGGGAAGCAGAGAGTGTCCGGTTTGCACGTAGAAAGAACTACTACTATTTATTGAGAACTTCCTTTGAGTGAGGCACTGGGAATATAAAAATGAGAAAAAGAAGTTTTACTCTCAAGGGAGCCCAGTAAAGGCAACGACATTTAGGAGTCGGCTGCATATCTTTCTAAATCTTTCTCTGGCTTTTGCATTTTTATATGCATTGACCGAACACATAGAGAATTGTACTTATATGCCAATGTGAGTTTGCTTTTAATATAGATGGTATGATACTGTACAGGGTTAATTCAGCAGCATTTCCTGGAGATCTACCTATTCTATTACATTTGTATAATGGTCATTCTTTGTGATAGCTGCATACTATTCTATAGTATTAATAAGCCAGAACTAACCTCCAGGGGTCAACCTGCTCCCTCAATTCCTACTCCCCAAGTCTTTTCTTTCCTACTTGTGGTTTGCTTACCTCAGCAAGTTGTGTTAAACTAAATGAAGAGGTAAACTGAGGCAAGTTTGAACTACCAGAAATTGAGATTACTCAGGAATAGCATGGGAATTGCAATTTAAGGAAATGCAAACCACAGCAAGCTAAGGGCAACTGTGCTGGTGTGTGGGTGGGCTGTATTTATGGGGTGGGGGAGAGCAAAGACGGGGAGTCTGGTTGCAGTCCAAGCAGTAAGTTCATTGGCTTGAGGACAGGGAAAAGACTCTTGGCGCTTTTTCGTTGGTCAGGAGGTAAATCTGGGTCTTCTGTATAACAGCCTTTAGGGCAAATCAGTCTCTCAGTTCTTAAGTTCCAAGTTCCGTTCTTTTCAGGGCACATGCATGAGATTTCCATTTTAGAGGGACATCCTTTCACAGTTGTGAATACTTTGTAAATGAAAACATTGCCTTTTCTTTTCTTGGCGCTCACTTCATAAAAGGAGTGCACACAGGAGCTCACTAAATGCTCACAGCAGCCTAATTATGCAGAGGCAACAAGCCTCCTGAACCCTTTGCCCTTGAACTGTCCTTGCCTGGTGCTCATAACACATTTTGAATAAGGCCTTGAAACTGTGGGCCTTCGGCCTAAGGCAGTATGTCATCTGGGTGCTCTGAGCAGGGAAATAATGAAAAATAATGTTCAGTCGATGTCACAAGCCATTCACCATTCAGACAGTGATGGTTTTCAGGGCCAGTTGAAATGAGGTTGTTTTCTTCTGCTTCAGAACATCCTGGAAATAGCCTGCCTCCTGAATTCTGGGGACAGCTTGGGAGGAAGGGGTGATGGGTGAGTTAATATTGAAGCTGGGCTCCCCCGCAACATTTTATGATGAAAATTTCAAACATAGAAGATTTTAAAACCGCACCGTGAACACCCATATACCTACTACCTAGATTCAACTCTTAACATTTCACATTTCAGTCTACTTGCTTTATCATGTATCTATTTGTTCATCTGCCTATTAGCACATTCACAGATGCATCAATCCATCTTTTTCTTTTTTAACATCTTTATTAGAGTATAATTGCTTTACAATGGTGTCTTAGTTTCTGCTTTATAACAAAGTGAATCAGTTATACATATACATATGTCCCCATATCTCTTCCCTCTTGCATCTCCCTCCCTCCCACCCTCCCTATCCCACCCCATCTTTTTTTTTCTAATGCTTCTTAAAGCATACTGCATATATCACGACACTGCACCCCTAAACTTTCAGCAGGAGCACCACCAACTAGACTTTAATATTAAATTTTTTTTAAATATATGAGGGATATTTTTATCCAGTGAAATGCACAGATCTCAAGGGGGCCATCAGTTTGACAAATGCCTACATTGTGGAACCTAAGCCCCTATCAATATCTGCTGACATCATGATGTTGGACTTTGTTCATGGGATATCAGTCTTTAAGACTCCCATCCAGCTTAGGCAAGAATCATAAAAATCTGCGAAACACCTCAGTAGAGCCAGAAGCGAGTAACAGTGGTAAAGCGGAGCACATCAAGCTAAGAAAAGAAGCCCCAGGTAACTGTCCTGGTGGAACCAGAGAATCTACAATTTCAGACCGTGAGACGGGACTCAAGTTGGGAGAGGTTATTTCCTTTTGTGCTGTCTAACGTCACTGTCTGGATCTACAAACTTAAAAAAAAAATGTTCATTTTTACATATCACTTTGCATTAAAAGTCAAAAGAACACAGAGAATCTAGAAAAAGGATAGAGAAAATTAACTGGAAAAAACGGGATGGGAAGGGGAATATTTCCAGGGAAAAGCACATTTCTGCAGGCGGTCTGGCCGGAGCTGGGCAAGAGCTTTATGGTATGTAAAGAATTTGATAATACGCACATTATGACCCATATTATATAGAAATTATGCTCACATTACAAAAGCAGGGCACTTTTTGAAGGGTCCTGAGATACAATGCTGGGCTTTCAAAAACTGCTTTAGAGAGGCCAACCAAAGGTGCACAATTTCAAATGAAAAAAACTGAAACGTGGTCTCCGAATTACTAAACACCACCTTCATTGTCATCAACAATGAAAACGACAGTTTGCAACAGTTACAACAAAGTTGAAAACGCTGAGTCGAGTTTTTTCCTTTTTGTTCTTTTTTTTTTTAAAGTTTGAGGCCAAAATCAACACATTTTTTTGGATGCTGCTTAATTTTTTTTCATGGTTAATATGCATGCTGGTGATATCAAAATTGAAAACTATGGAACATTATAGAAAAGAAAGTAGTGAGGTTATACTCCCACTCTGCAGAGATGAGACCTATTAGCAAACTTTCCCCACTGCGCTTAGTTTTCATTGTGACCCTGCTTTTGGGACGACAGTTCTTTTAACAACCAGCACTTTCAAACAAAAATTACAGAAAATATCGAGTAACAACAGTCTTTTCCTTCCTCTGGCAGATGCAATCCAGAAATTGATTATAGGATGAAAGCGTTCTCAATTAAAAGAGAGAAGGTGGACGGAAAAGTATCTAAAAAGAGAAATGGAAAACATCACGCCTTTATTTTGGTGAACTGGCAACAAAGAAAAGGATTAGCACGGACGGGTACTTTTCAAAAATATATTTTTTTTCTCTGGCTCCCGCTAGGGTGGAGGAAGTTGCCTCTGTTCCGAGAGAGGGTGGAATGGAGCGAAGGAACAAATGATGGGAGTCTCCTCCGCGCTCCTCCCGCGCCCCCTCCCTCCGCCGGGTCAGCTTGGGGGGCGCGGGGTGGGCTGCCGAGACGGAGGCGGCCAGCAGGTGCCTGGGCTCCGGCCCCTGCCCCCCTCCCCCTCCCCCTTCCCCCGGGCTTGGCCTCGCCCCCTGGCGGGCGAGCGCAGGGTGCCAGGCGCGGGGTGGGGGGCGCACGCCCGGCAGGCAGCGGGAAAGAGCCGGGGGGCGGGGGGCTGGCCCCCAACCCTACCGAGAGGCCGGCACCCGCCGCCCGCACCCCAGGACCATGTCGGCGGCCCGGGCGCCGAGCGGGGCCCCGGGGAGGAGAGCCGGGGGAGGGCGTGTGCAGTGGCGGCGGCGGCCGCGGAGCCGCTAGTCCCCTCCCTCCTGGGGGAGCAGCTGCCGCCGCCGCCGCCGCCGCCGCCACCGTCAGCGCGCGGGCCGCGGCCGGAGCGG
>NC_041214.2:42649099-42654053 GCF_002837175.3 Physeter macrocephalus
CCCCTGGCGCCGCCGCCGGGGGCTCGGGCGCCTGCGGACCGGCGACGGCGGTGGCGGCGGCGGGCACGGCCGAGGGGCCGGGAGGCGGCGGCTCGGCCCGGATCGCAGTGAAGAAGGCGCAGCTGCGCTCCGCTCCGCGGGCCAAGAAACTGGAGAAACTCGGCGTGTACTCCGCCTGTAAGGTACGCGCTGGGCGCCCGGCCCGCCCGAGGGGCCGCGGCCGGGCCCGCGGGACCCCCTCCCCCTCCCGCCCCCCGCCTCCCGCCCCCCGCCCGGGGCCGCGGCACCGCGGAAGTGCTGCTGTCGCCCGCGCCCAATTAGCTGCTTCTCGGACCAGAGTGCTGTCGGGTGGGAAGGAGGGATCGCCGCGACCGAGAGCCTTTCCTTCCTCCCCCTTGGAAGGAGTTCCCTCCGCCTCCGAGCTCCTGGGCTGCCCTGGGGCTTTGTTGCTCTGTAGGAGCTCGCCGGAGGCGCCTCCCAGGGAGTGGAGCGGGGCCAAGGCAACATCTTTTGGGGGACCTGAGCGCCCCCTCTCCGCCCTCCTCTCCCCGAGCCCCACTGGGTGGAGCTGGGTGGAAGGAGTGAGGCTGGAATAGGATTCCGGACTCCCGGCGCTCTGGGAGCTCGAAGGGGCGGAATGCGCGGGGTGAGCGGCGCAGCCCCAAGCTAGGGTCCTGGAGCTCCGGGCGCCCTCGGCCGGGGGCGGAGGCGCTGCGGCGCGCGGTGACAGCCCAGTCATGACTGTATTTTTACTTGTTTAGTTGAAACGCTGCCCCAGCCTCTCGGGGTGTAAACAGGATTTGGCAAGGTGACGGCCCAGCGCGGCGGGCTTTACTGCTCAGTTTGAGGACGCGCGTTTCTGGCCATCCCCTCTCCACCCCAGCTCCGGGCACCCCGTCGCCCCTTAGCTGCGGATCCAGATGTGGGCGCCGTGCTCCCGGGGTGGGAGCACTGCCCGAGGCCGTGGGGCAGGCTGGCCTTGCGCTGTCAGCAGCGGCTTTGTTTTGACAGGGTGACAGCTGAGGGGGGCGGGGACTTGGCCTTGTCAGCTCCTGCGGCCTGTGGCTGAAGCGGGGAAGAGACACACACACACTCACACACCTCCCCTGTGTTCCTCCCGCCTGCTGCCAACAGGGTCAAGTTCCCAGATCCCAGATTCCCATAACCCAGATGCAGTTGGCCACGTCTGAATTTGGGCGTAAAGGTTATTAATCCTGCTAGAACCTCGGTGATGCTGTTTTTAGTATTTACAGGAGCTTCTCAACCTCAGTGGAATATCTGTACTTCCTTTCTCCACGTCATTCACATCCTCTTGTGTATGTTGAACACCTACTGTAGACCCTGCACTGGTTCAATACATAGTTGTTGAGTGAACGTAGGATCCAGCCCAGTGCTTCTCAAACTTTCGTGTGCACAGGACTCTTCTGGGGAACTGCTTAAATGCTGATTCTGCATCAGGAGGTCTGGGATAGGGCTGAGAGACTGCATTTCTAACAGACTCTCAGGTGATGTGATGTTAGTCCACCGACCACACTCCAAGTAGCAAGACCCTACTTCAGACCTGGACAATATAAGATTATCCCATTTGAATTCAGCCAAGAAAGTGAAACTGTGAAACAGTAATGCCACATGGTTGGCGTTTCTGAAGACAGAATGCAAAAATGATCCAGTGGGAAGTGTGCTTTTAAGAAAGGTGAAGGGGTAGGAATTGGTTATGAAGGGCATTTGACAAATGAGAACTAGACTGGGAGAGTAGTGGGCCGAAGGGAGAACTGTACAGAGATAAGAAGGGGGTCAGTTACTCGGTTGATGTGGCATTTTGCAGCCAGAGTGGACTCAGGTGGGAGCCGTGTCAGCTCTGTGTTTCTGTTCTGGCTTTTTATTGGGTTCCCATCATGAGCATCTTCTTTCCCTGCTACCACCTGAACATCTGAAAACTTTCCTGCAGTTTTGGTCCTGTCTAAAACCATGAGCATGTGTGCCCTGCTTTGATAATTTTGATCCTTTTCAAATTTCCGTGAGTGAACTGTAGCTCCTTTTCTAACATTTGTGAAATGTAGCGCCTTTTCTAAAATTTGTAACTTCAGTGTTTCATGTTCACATTCACAACCAAACCTATAGGAAGGGAAAACCTCTCTCATTTAAGGTCTCTCTTCCTGCCCCAGGGAGACTCTGAATGTGTCCACTTCTATTTGCCCATTCATTCAGTACGTATTTAGAGGGGTTCCCAACCGGATGCCAGGCATTGTGCTAGATGCTGGGACAGTGACACCCAGAATCTGTCCTTCTGGAGCTACTGACCGCGTGTGTGCATGCACTTGCATGCATGTGTTGGGTGAAGCAATTACAATGAAGTTCGAAGAACCTGCTTTCTTAGAGCGCTGTTGGAATTCAGAGCAGGGCATTCACGGGCAGGAGGCATGAAGGGTGGGTGGGGTAGGAAGGGCTTCCTGGAAGAAGTGTCAGTGGCTGCTAAGGACTCTTAGCGGGGCAGGGTGCGGTCAGCTGAAGCTTCTTGTAGTGGAGAAACTGAAAGTAGTTATGAAAGCTTGGAGTTGCGCCAGCGGGAGCTAAAGTCCGTTGGCGGCGGCCACTAGACTGGTGGAGGCGGGTGTGCGCGGCCAAGAGGGAATCCAGGAATCTTAACATTATCTCAGATTTGCTTTTTTTTTTTTTTTTTTTCTTCCAACTGTGCTTGATTGAGTGTGAGGAGGTGCAAGAGAGTAGAATCTGTATTTCTTTCTCAGCTTGTCTCTACCCTTTATGTAAGAATGCCCCAAAGGACAGATTCTCCTACCTTTTGTCACTGACTGGACGCTTAGCAAGTTGGAGAGAATAGAGAGGTTAGGGAGTGGGGAGGGCTCTGGGAAGAGATGAAGTACTTTACTGGGGGGCTACTGAAAGAAAACAGGTCCCAGACCTGATAAAAGATCTGGCCTTTAAACTTCACAAATGAAACAGAGAAAGAAGGGAGGTAGCTCACAGCCCAGGGAGGTGCACCACACCCCGGGGAGAAGGGAAAAAAAAAGATAAAAAAAGAAACAAACGAACTTGTTTTGCAGGATCCAGAGTAGAGCTCTTTGAACTGTGTCCTGGCACAGGTCGCTCATGTGACACAGCCAGACTGATCATTAAAAATGTAAATCTGACCATGCTCTGCCCCTACTTAGCCTTAATTTCTCTTTACGAGGGGTCCACAAGACCCTGTGTGGCCTGGCCACTGCTATCTCTGGCCCCCTTTCAGGGCCTTGCATGCATGGTTCCTTTCTACCTCAGGGCCTTTGCACACACTGTTTACTAGGACCAAAAGCTCCTCTCACCTCACTTTCTTTTTTCTTTTTTTTCTTTTTGACTACACTGCGCGGCATGTGGGATCTTAATTCCCCAACCAGGAATTGAACCTGCGCCCCCTGCAGTGGAAGCACGGAGTCTTAACCACTGGACCGCCAGGAAAGTCCCTTGCCTCACTTTCAAACAAACTCCCAGCTCTTCCTGCAAATCAGATTCCTTGCCTGTCCTTTACAACCCTGGCCAGCCTTCCCATTCTAAATTTTCGGAACCCCCTCTGTACTTACTTTTCCTAACTGGTGGTTTCATCATGATTTTTAATTGTGTGATTATTTGATATGTGTTTGTCACTCTGAATAGATCCTAAGTGGTGTGGTTATTGACTGGATGAATGAATGAGAGAAGAGAAAACGGAGGAAATTGATTAACTGTTAGAAGAGCAGTAGTGAAATTTTAGCCTGACCACTTCTTGACAACTGGGCAGAGAGGATTTTTTTCACATAGGATTTTTTCTCACGGCTGTGCATAGGACTGGATTTTTAGTGTTATAAAAGGAGCCCCGAGTAAATTATGAGTAGCCCAAATCCACATCTATTTGAATGAAAATGTAATTTAGGTAGTAAAAAACCAAAAACCAATGACTGACTCTTCCTAGTGAAATAGGCCATTTTTACATGAGGGGAGGCTGGAGGGAGTGGTGGCCAAGAGCCACCTGAGTTCACATTTCAGGTCCAGCTGTGTGACCTTGGACAAGGACTTTACCTCAGCCTCCATTTCCTTGTCTGTAAAGTAGGAATAATAACCCTCACTTCACAGCCTAACAGTGAGGATTTCAAATGAGTTCCTGTGTATGAGGCATCCGGCAGGTGTCTAGTCCACCCTATGTTTTCTCAGCAGCTCAGAGTAGGGGATACCCTGTAAACTTGGGAGTCAAGAAAGAACATGGGGCTTAGTCTCCTATCCCAGTTCTGCCACTTTATGGTCTTGGGCACAAGTCACTTAGTTTTCCTCTGAGCCTGGATTGCTTCATCTCTAAGATGGAGACCATGACTTCAACCTTGAAGTTCAAAGGTGGAAGGTTCCCCAGAGTTCCTGGAACCTAAACATGTTGAGTTCATGCTGGCAAAATGAAATTGCCTGGTGCTAAAACAGAAATAGAGTTATAAATGTAGAAAACAAACTTATAGTTACCAGGGGGGAAAGGGGGGGAGGTATAAATTGGGAGATTGGGGTTGACCTATGCACACTCTACTATATATAAAATAGATAACTAATGAGAACCTACTGTATAGCACAGGGAACTCTACTCAATACTCTGTAATGACCTATATGGGAAAAGAATCTAAAAAAGAGTGGATATGTGTCTATGTATATCTGATTCACTTTGCTGTACAGCAGGAAACTAGCACAACATTGTAAATTCACTACACTCCAATAAAAATTAAAAGAAAAGAAATTGCCTGCTGCTGTACTCAGTGTCCCAGTCAGGGGCTGCAAAGCAGTTATGGAGAACTTTGCTTTGATTCTGGGCTGAGTTCCTTACTTAGAGACTGACATAGGCACAGGACTAGAAAATTAGTCTTCATTTGAAAAATAATGGTTTAGGGCTTCCCTGGTGGCGCAGTGGTTGAGAGTCCTCCTGCCGATGCAGGGGACACGGGTTCGT
>NC_041214.2:42661248-42679086 GCF_002837175.3 Physeter macrocephalus
GGGTTCGTGCCCCGGTCCGGGAAGATCCCACATGCCGCAGAGCGGCTGGGCCCGTGAGCCATGGCCACTGAGCCTGCGTGTCCGGAGCCTGTGCTCCGCAACGGGAGAGGCCACAACGGTGAGAGGCCCGCGTACCACAAAAAAAAAAAAAAAAAAAAAAGGTTTATGATCTAGAAGTGACACTGGCTGTAGAATATGCAGCAAACACAGGCAGAGGCACCACCATAAGAGAAAAAGCTTCCTATGTTGGCCAGGGGGCTGCGGATGGGGCCCTAGACCCAGCCTTCACGTTAGGGGGAGTCCTGAACTCCTGTGTTTGTATTTGTCTGTCACTCCTCCTGAGAGCAAGTTTCTTTTCCAATGTTCAGTGTCTAGAGCAGTGGCTCTTACCCAGGAGCTGTTTTTTGTTGGTTTTTAAAAAATTTATTTATTTATTTATTTTGGGTCTTCATTGCTGCACGCGGACTGTCTCTAGATGTGGTGAGCGGGGGCTACTCTTCACTGAGGTGCGTGGGCCCTAGGCATGCGGGCTTCGGTAGTTGTGGCTCGCGAGCTCAGTAGTTGTGGCGCACGGGCTTAGTTGCTCCGCGGCATGTGAGATCTTCCCGGACCAGGGATCGAACCCATGTCCCCTGCATTGGCAGGCGGATTCTTAGCCACTGCGCCACCAGGGAAGTCCCACCCAGGAGCTGTTTTGCCCCCCAGGGGATGTTTGGCAAGGTCTGGAGACATTTTTGGCCATGGTAATTGGGGTGAGGGAGCACTACTGGCGGCTAGTGAACAGAGGCCAGGGATGCTGCTAAACATCCCCAGATGCACAGGACAGCCCAGGACAGCCCCGCCGACACAAAGAATGATCTGGCCCCCATGACAGTAGTGCCGAAGTTGAGAAACTCTGCCTTGGAAGAGAATCGTATTGCCCCCAAATACCATAAATACATTTGCAGTGGAGGAGAAACGAATGCTTTTCATGTTAATTTGAATAACACTCAAAACCTGAAAAATCTCACTTTGTGAATCCTGGGCATATATTTAAAAAAAAATAAATTTATTCATTTATTTATTGGCTGTGTTTGGTCTTCCTTGCTACGCACGGGCTTTCTCTAGTTGCAGCGAGCGGGGGCTACTCTTCGTTGTGGTGCGTGGGCTTCTCATTGCGGTGGCCTCTCTTGTGGCGGAGCACGGGCTCTAGGCATGCAGGCTTTAGTAGTTGCGGCACGCGGGCTCAGTAGTTGTGGCTCGTGGGCTCTAAAGTGCAGGCTCAGTAGTTGTGGCACTTGGGCTTAGTTGCTCCGTGCATGTGGGATCTTCCTGGACCAGGGCTTGAACACGTGTCCCCTGTTTTGGCAGGCGGGTTCTTAACTACTGCGCCACCAGGGAAGCCCCCTGGGCATATTTTTAAACAGCTTTATTGTGGTATAATTTATAGATCATAAAACTCAGCAACTGTAAGTGTGCAGTCAGATGCTCTTGAGTAAATGTGTACAATTGTGCGTGCATTACCACAGTCCAGTTTGATAACTCTACCATTCCCCCCGCACCCCTACCTCAGCAAAGTTCTGGTGGTTCCCCCTGACCAGTTTCCCCCACTGTGGGCAACTTTTTTTTTTTTTTTTTTTTTTTTTGGACGTGAGGCTCAGTAGTTGTGGCACTTGGGCTTAGTTGCTCCGTGCATGTGGGATCTTCCTGGACCAGGGCTTGAACACGTGTCCCCTGTTTTGGCAGGCGGGTTCTTAACTACTGCGCCACCAGGGAAGCCCCCTGGGCATATTTTTAAACAGCTTTATTGTGGTATAATTTATAGATCATAAAACTCAGCAACTGTAAGTGTGCAGTCAGATGCTCTTGAGTAAATGTGTACAATTGTGCGTGCATTACCACAGTCCAGTTTGATAACTCTACCATTCCCCCCGCACCCCTACCTCAGCAAAGTTCTGGTGGTTCCCCCTGACCAGTTTCCCCCACTGTGGGCAACTTTTTTTTTTTTTTTTTTTTTTTTGGTACGTGGGCCTCTCACCGTTGTGGCCTGTCCCGTTGCGGAGCACAGGCTCCGGACGCGCAGGCTCAGCGGCCATGGCTCACGGGCCCAGCTGCTCTGCGGCATGTGGGATCTTCCCGGGCCGGGGCACGAACCCGTGTCCCCTGCATCGGTAGACGGACTCTCAACCACTGCGCCACCAGGGAAGCCCTGGTGGGCAACTTTTTAAGGTGATATTTTGTATCAGTTGATTGTTGGTTTGCAAACAGAAACCCAACTGAAAGTATCTTTCTGGAGACTTAGATCATCAGTATTGTTACGGCAAAGCACAACACAGGAGCGGGGGGTACATTAAATCTTTTTAAAAACTCAGTCTCTAGCCACATGACTCTAATGCAGACGATTATTTCACATGTGGTAACTTTTCTAAAAGGTGATATCATGGAGCCAAGCACACAGGCAAAATGTCTCATTTGGCAGGCACCATGCAGAAAGTGAGAAAGATGACCAAATCGAATTATGTTTCCTCCTAAACTTTCAGGGAAGATGGAAATGCAAGCCTGCAAAGCCTTTGGATTGCAGTTTGCAGTTTTCTGTAACTGAAAAAAGTAGTTTATAGGGCAAAACAGTACAAAATCTGCTGAGGACTGTTGTTTTAGGATGCTCGTGCTTACGTATAGCATTTTGTGATGCAGTGCTCGTGGGGTTTTGTTTGTTTGTTTTTACCATTCAGTAGATCTAAACCTAGTTACCTGTCCACATAGGCAGGATTTAGTTCTGTGTCCATTTAATTCTGTAAATCCACAGGTCTGACCCATCATAGGGAACGTTGAGGGTAAAAGGGTAAAATATACAGTTTCACACCAGGTACCTTGGAACAATCAGAACATCTGCTTCTCAGATGAAAGACCTGGATACTCAGCACAGTGCCAGTAAAATTTGGATTTCCAAGGCTCAGTGGCTTCTGATGGAGTTCGTTTGTTTCTCCATGAGAGGAAGATAGCTATTTAGGAATGGTTGTCGATGGCTTCTGGCTCTGGATGGTTTCCTACTCCTAATCTGATTCGATTCGAGTGTTCGAATCTGCCACAGCACCTGTGGTAGAACTGCAGGCGTGCCGACCACCTGGCGACCTGGAGAAAACCTGGAGGATCACTCCTCCCACCCCTCTGGCCGGCAGGTGCCCCTGGGCAGTTTCTTAACTGCCTATCTTTCAGTTTCCTCATTGGTGAAGTGGGAGGCAAGGTGCCACCTCATCAATTTACCGTGAAGATGAAATCATCTAGCATATGTGACAGTTCTTAGAACACAGGCATTCCACAGATGTCTCTTTAATTTTTAAAAACTTTCCATTGGTATCAGCAGTTTTGTCATTAGTGTTTTGCCACTCCACCTGGGGTAAGAGAAAGGCAGGAAAGGTCATTTTACTAGCAGGGAACCGGGACCCAAAGAGGTTCAGCAGCTTCATCCAGCTGCAGGGGTGGCTCAGGGGGAAGCTGCCCAGAGAGGCTGTCTTTCCAACGTGTCCTCTGCATCCTCTTCCCAGGCATTCTCATGGGGTGGAGAGGATGCTGTCCTTCCATATGGTTTACAGAGGGGACCTCACTTGTGGCAGGCATTCTCCTGCTCTCATTTGATGTTTATTGTACTCCTATTGAGAGGTATGTTCAAAGGCTTTTCCAGTTCATTGAAACTGCAGGCCATAAGGCAAACAAAATGTGTTCTTTATGACTGGCCCAGGGCAGACAGATGCATGCCCTTGATGGTTTTAAAGCTGACAATCAAGAATGGTCACTGGGCTGGCCCGAGAGAGTTCCCTGCTGAAAGAAGATGAAACAGATATCTACTCAGGCTGTCGAAGGTGCCAGATGTGCCAGAGAGGTAAGGAATTGCCCGTCCTGGGCAATTTAGAAGTCCCCAAATAGCTCTGTATAAGACTGCACACACAGCAGTATTTCAGCACAATCCAGAGGAGTCATTTTTTAAAAACCTTTTTTTTTTTTTTTTTAAAGAAGATGTTGGGGATAGGAGTTTATTAATCAATTAATTTATTTTTGCTGTGTTGGGTCTTTGTTTCTGTGCGAGGGCTTTCTCTAGTTGCGGTGAGCGGAGGCCACTCTTCATCGTGGTGCGCAGGCCTCTCACTATCGTGGCCTCTCTTGTTGTGGAGCAACAGGCTTCAGATGCGCAGGCTCAGTAGTTGTGGCTCACGGGCCTAGTTGCTCCGCGGCATGTGGGATCCTCCCAGACCAGGGCTTGAACCCGTGTCCCCTGCATTAGCAGTCAGATTCTCAACCACTGTGCCACCAGGGAAGCCCCCTAAAAAACTTTTATTATGCAGACAGTAAAGTGCTCAAATCATCACTATGTATGAGGATTTGGGGGATGAATTTTTACATTTGCATGCGTCTATGCAACTGCCGTCCAGATAAAGCACCTGTAGAGTGTTTCCAGCACCTCAGGGGCTCCCTTGTGCTCCCTCCCCACCTCTGGTAACCCTTATCCTGATGTTTATTGCCAGAGATCAGCTTTGCCTCTCTGAAACTTCACATCAGTGGCATCGCACAGTTTGGGCTCCTTTGCCTCCGGCTTCTGTCACTCCACGTACGTCTGTGCGCCGCGTGTGCGTTGTTTCCTATAGCCCTGGTTTGTCAAGACACATGTGTTTAAGCTAAAAAACAAGTTAAAAATTGCTAACCATTTCCAGAATGGAAGTCATTGGATGTGGACAGCTTCCTAAGATGAATTTTAATTAGGCTTTTGAAAGAAAAGATGGGAATTTGATCTCTGGGTGTACTGGGGAGAACCCATGAGGACAGGAAGGTGGATGGGAAATCCAGGAGGCGTACTGGCCGAGCAGACATAGAGAAGGATTGGAAAGGAGAGGCAGAATGTTGGGGGCTGTGATGTCACAGCTGCGGAATGCCCAGCCTGTGTCCTTCCTTCTCCCCTGGAGTCTGCGTTGGTGAGCCCTTACTGGTAAATATCATGCTAAGTCCTGCTATTACCCTTCCTTGGTTCTGGAAGTTGACTGGAGTTATACACTGTGTCCTGTAAACCACACAGAGTCATACGTGTTGGGTGCAGTGGCGGGGTTCCTAGAAGGCTGGCTGGAGACAGGTCCAGAAAGCTCCAGTGGGTGCGGACACCTCTGTTATTGGCCTAGGGGATGGAGATGCAGGACAGAGAATGTTTCTTCCGGTTTATCCCCACACCATCTCCAGAACTGTGTGCTGAGGCCACTAAGGGCCACCTTCTCCCCAGGAGTGGCAGTGAGGAACACAGATTATTCTACAGCCTACAGTTTTTCCATAACAGCTCATCCTTGAAAACTTGTATTAAATATTTAAGATGAGCTTACTATTTAATGGGATCATATGGACCGTAAAGTAATCTTTTCTGTAATTGATATAGTTAACACAATGGGAGTTTCATCTTTTTTACTTGTGTGTGCATGTACACGGAGGTGTTATACCTATACCATGTAGTTATTCCTGTAACATTTATTTCCGTGGGCTGCTCTGGAAGATTGCCACTCAGGTAGCTCCTGCCCAAACCCCTTACGACAACTCATCACCTAGTTATCATCGAAATAGAATCAAATCCTTTATAATGATGAATTGCTTTCATCTCGGGCTTCTAATTGGCATGCTGGTACTCCCTGCATCACACACTTTTCTTCTCCAGGTATTGGTGTGGCTTGTTAAAATTCATTCTGGTCTGTTCTCAAATGCCAGCTTCTCAGAGACGCCTCCTGACCACTCCCCCACCCCGCCAAAGTAGCAGTACCCCATCACTCTATGATTTTACCTTGGTTTGCTTTCCTTTATTGCATTTGTCAATACTTGGAAATCACATATAGTTTCTTGTCTGTTTCCCTTACGACAGTGGAAGTTCCCTGAAGCAAGGACTTTGGTTCATTCCATATCCCAGGTCCATGGACCATGTACACAGTGGGTGTTCAATCCATATTTGTTGACTAAGTGGGTCATATTCACAGGCTTTGTGAGGTTGGAGGAGAGGAAGTTTTGTTTTAAAGACAAGGAAACTGGGGCCCAGGGAGGTTTTGTAACTTGCCCACAGCCGTGTGGTCAGCAGCAGGGCAGCCCTGAGCTGGGGCTGGAACAGCATCTCCCTATACTCGGCTCATGGGGACCTGATGACACGCGGTACTTGTCTGATGGCCTGGACTTTTGCTCAAGACAGAGCAAGAAGGAATCAAACCCACTTTTAATCCTCCTCTGAGTGAATGATGTGAACTTCTCTGACCCGCATTTCCTCGTCTGCAAATTAAATGAAATTTGCACAAGGGGATTGTGAATATTGTAAGACCAGCGGGTTAAAACCTAAGGGGGGTGGGGGGAAGGCGCTACCATATATTCTAAAAGTCTAAATTATGCTAGTGAACTAAAAAGATCGCCTATAAAGGTATGTTTTCTAACTACTATTTATATTTTTTGTTCCTTTGCTAGCCACTTAAACTAAAGGCTACAACTGGTTTTCTTTAATTTGTTCTTCTGTTTGTACCCAGAGGCCCAGACACAGGGCTTATTATTATTATTTTAATTAATTAATTAATTTTTGCCTGCATTGGGTCTTTGTTGCTGCGTGCGGGTTTTCTCTAGTTGCAGCGATCGGGGGCTACTCTTTGTTGCAGTGCACAGGCTTCTCATTGCGGTGGCTTCTCTTGTTCTGGAGCATGGGCTTCAGTAGTTGTGGCACGCTGGCTCAGTAGTTGTGGCTCGCAGGCTCTAGCGCACAGGCTCAGTAGTTGTGGCGCATGGGCTTAGTTGCTCCGCGGCATGTGGGATCTTCCCGGACCAGGGCTTGAACCCATGTCCCCTCCATTGGCAGGCGGATTCTTAACCACTGTGCCACCAGGGAAGCCCTGGGCTTATTTTTTTTAATCAGGAGACAAATGTATTGATTTTGGAAAACAGTGGGAACGGTGTCGCTAGTGATCCCCTTGGCCTGACACACCACCTAACCTTAGGAGGAGGCTCTCTGTAATCTCTTCAGAGACCTCAGGTGTGTGGAGATATTTCCATGAACTCTACACCATCCTAACCAGCCCCCACATGCCCTGGGCCTGCGCAGCCATCTGTGAGGCTTCTGTGGTACACAGGAGATTCCAGAAGTACAGGGATGATACCTGACTAATACTCTAGTGATTGATGGCAGCGGCAGCTCTATCTATTGTTTGCATTCGCTGTAACAAGCTGGTGTTGAAACTGGCTGGCAGAATGCCAGGGAAGCCAAGGTCAGCGTACTTTGAAACAGCGAAGTGAGTCAAGGGAGCCAGGACTTGCACATTGCACATACCCACAGGAGCACCTGACTCACCCACCTCCAGGGGAACATGTATTGGCCAGCTGCCTGTGCCCGGCTCTCTCCTAGGTGTGTGGTGAGTGACAAAAAGACGTGCAAGCCACAAGGAGTCCTCATCTTGCTGGGGAGACAGACGTGAACGGAAAGAAAAATGGAAGCGAATAATCAGGCATGAAGTCCGTGCAAAGAGAAAGTGTCACGAGCTGGGGTGGGTGGGAGCGGAGGTGAGGGGCCCAGCCCAGGTGGAGTGAACGGTAGAAAGCAGAGCGGAAGGGAGCAAGGCGTCAGGGTGGTTTAGAACGCGGACCTGGGCAACAGGTTGGCCCAGTTGGAGTCCTGATGGGCTGCTATCTTGCTCTGAGACTGTGGGGCGATTCTGTACCCTTCACAAGCCTCAATTTCAGAGCTGTAAAGTGGGGAGAGCATTACTGTCAACTTTTCCCATTCATCCAACAACTTGTTCTTGAATGTGTCTGGCATTGATTTAGATGCTGGGGATACAGTGGCAGATGGGTCCTCGCTCTTGGAGAGCTTGCTTTCTGGTAGCAGAAGCAGACAAGTAAACAAGAAAATAACAGAAAGTGGTAAGTGCCACACACACAGAGAGTGAAAACAGAGACATAGATGAAAACCCTTGGGGAGCTTCTTCAGATGTGTGCCTGGAAAGCTCTCTGAAGAGGGGACATGTCCTGGGCCAGAATGATGACAGGAAGCCAGCTCTGCGTGGGGTGCGAGGGGAGAGGGAGGTGCAAAGACCCTGGGCCCTGAGAGGCCTTGGCAGGGTCAAGGGCAGCCAGGCGACCAGCGTGGCTGGATGGGGGTGGGCCTGGAATGAGCATAGATGAGGTGAAGAAGTAGATGGGGCCACATGGCCAGATAATTTTCACACAGTGAAATGATCTGATCTCCACCTCTGAGCAGTTTCAACAAATGCATATCAAGACCCAAAAAGTTTTGTCACCCTAGAAAGTTCCCTACTGCTCCTTGACCTTCATATCCCTCTACTCCCAGAAGCAACCACTGATCTACTTTGTGTCACCGCAGGTTAGTTTTGATATTCTAGCATTTCTTATAAATGATACCACATAGTACACACTATTCTTTTTTCACTCTGCTTAGGATTTTGGGGATTCATCCATGTTGTTGCATGCATCAGTAGTTAATTTCTTTTTATTGCTGAGAAATACTCCACTGTACGGATGTACCACAGTTTATCTGTCTACCTGTTGATGGACATCTGGGCTGTTTCCAGTAGATTCAGAGAAAACCTGCATTTTAAAGCATCTCCTTTGGCTGCTCCGAGAAGAATAAAGTGTTTAAGAGAAAGAGTGGAAAAAGAGGGCCAGTTGAAGTTATTGCAGTCTAGGTATAAGTGGATGGTGGCTTGGATGAGGGTGGTAGCAGTGGAGGGGTGAGAAGGAGACAGTTTGGGGCTGTGTTATGAGTTCAGAAGCAACAGGATTTGATTTATTGGCCGGGTGGGTGGGAGGCATGCGAAGAAAAGACAGAAGTGAATGTAATGTCTGGGTTGCTGGCCTGAGCAGCTGAAAGGATGGTAGTTCCATTTATCAAGATTTGTGACCATCTAGAGGGGTGGGATAGGGAGGGAAGGAGGGAGATGCAAGAGGGAGGGGATATGGGGATATATGTATACGTATAGCTGATTCACTTTGCTATACAGCAGCAACTAACACAACATTGTAAAGCGATTATACTCCAATAAAGATGTTTAAAAAAAATAGTGGGTGAGACAGTGGGAGAGGCATATTGGGGTGGGTGAGAGTCAAGAATTCTTTCACGGATGTGTTAACATCTATCTCTTAGCCAAGTGTTGTTTTGATGATAAAGTGAGGTAATCCATTTAGCAGTTGTGTATAATATCTGGAACATTCTTTTTTTAACTAAATTTATTTATTTTATTTATTTTTGGCTGCATAGGGTCTTCGTTGCTGTGCCCGGGCTTTCTCTAGTTGCAGCGAGTGGGGGCTACTCTTTGTTGTGCTGCATGGGCTTCTCATCGTGGTGGCTTCTCTTGTTGCAGAGCATGGGCTCTAGGCACACGGGCTTCAGTAGTTGTAGCACATGGCCTCAGTAGTTGTGGCTCGCGGGCTCTAGAGCACAGGCTCAGTAGTTGTGGCTCACGGGCTAAGTTGCTCTGTGGCATGTGGGATCTTCCCGGATCAGGGCTCAAACCCATGTCCCCTGCATTGGCAGGTGGATTCTTAACCACTGTGCCACCAGGGAAGCCCAATATCTGGAACATTCTAAATGCTCAGCAAATGGTATCTACTATTATAGTTAAAAGCAATGCTAAGTAAACCTAAGTGTCCATCAACAGAGGAATGGATAAAGAAGACGTGGTAGATTATACAATGGAATATTACTCAGCCATAAAAAAGAATGAAATAATGCCATTTGCAGCAACATGGATGGACCTAGAGATTGTCATACTAAGTGAAGTAAGTCAGACAGAGAAAGACAAATATCATATGATATCACTTATACATGGAATCTAAAAAATAGTACACGTGAACTTATTTACAAAACAAACTCACAGACATAGAAAACAAACTTATGGTTACCAAGGCAGGGGGAGGGATAAATTGTGAGTATGGTTTTAACATATACACACTACTATATATAAAATAGATGAACAACAAGGACCTGTTGTATAGCACAGGGAACTATATTCAATATCTTGTGATAACCTATAGTGGAAAAGAATAGAGAAAAAGACTATAGATATATACATATATATGTATAACTGAATTACTTTTCTGTACACCTGAAACTAACACAGTATTGTAAGTCAACCGTACTTAAAAAACAAAACAAAACAAAAAAGCAGTGCAAAGTAATAATGATTGATCTTAATAAAGCAACTAGCCCAACTGGAGAAAAAGGAAAAATGAGTAAATGGAAATCATGGGAAATAGGATCCACTGGGTAAAGAAGAAAACAGTTGATAGATGGTCTTGAATTTCAAGTAGAAAAAGTCACACTGAATCCACTTGCTAATAGTGAGTCTTTGCACTTTAAGACAGAGGAGACATGAGATATTTTAGAGCAAGGAGGTCTAGGTTTTGGTCTTTGCTCCTCTGCCAGCTGGGTGAAATACCTATTGGGTGGGGAAAATAGGATGATGTAGGCGAAAATTGCCTTGGGAAGTATCAGACAGAAGTGTTTGACATTATTCAATGGCATTTTAGAGTAGAGCCATGTGTACAGTAGGTGTTATATGGAGGGTGGGAGTGGGAAGAGATTGAAGGTGGGGAGGAGGCTGTTCCTTCTAACTGGCTAGTAAGGGCCTGACCTAGGGCCTTGGCAGTGAGAAAGGAGAAGGTATAAATCTGGCAAAGACTTTGAAAGGAGAGTCAGGTGGCCTTGGGTGAGGGCCTTGAATGCAGATGTATCGCATTCAGGAGCTGTGAGAGAAGCCTAATGCCTGTGTAGGGAATAGCATAGTTGAAAAGGGGGTGTTGGAGTTGAGGGCAAGCCTTCAAGTAAAACCTGGGCCGAGATGCCAGGTGTGGGCAGTTGGGAATGTGGGCTGGACGCTCTGCTCTGCAGGTTGTGCTGGTTAAGGGGACTTGCGAGTCATCAGCCCAGATACTGGCTGATACTCTTAAGAGTGTGAGCCGGCCCAGGATGCAGCGTATATGGCACTGTTTATTTTGCTCGTCCTGATTGATTTGGTGCCAAGACAGCAGGCTGAGGAGTGAGACATTCTGTCAGTCAGCTGGTTGCCCAGGCTGCTCAGTGCCAGCCAAGCAATTTGAGGAATCTTCCCACCGTGTTGGAGGCTGAGCTGACTGCTTTGGCAGGTTCACCGGTGACGTCCGAGATGGACGGTGTGTGTATGAAAAGACTCCAGGAATTGTCTGGGCTTCAGGGTTCCGGGGCACCAGTTTCTTGGCTCTGGTGTCACTCAGGACCTCTTGAGGCCCTTCCAAGGGTAATGCATGTTTCGGTTTGGTCCTGGAGAGGTGACTCAGACATAAGGAAGGGTCTGGCCCACCCCTAGGCCGTTTGGTAGCACTGGAGTCATTCTAGCACCTTCTGAGACCATGCCTGAAGGTCCTGGGCCTTGGGTTCAGTCAAATCTGATTATTTAGCATAAAGAGTGCAGTTCCTTATTGAAGTCCAGCACAGACACAGGGATTTCTTCCAGACCCAGAGGTCTCCTGAAGGTTTTCTGTTGATTGGATGTTGGTGCCTCGTGGAGGGCCTGCAAGGATGTTGTTTGAATAGGGTGTCCGTACCTGCTTGTCTTCTCCTGGGTCATTTCCTCAGGCTTGACCACTCTCTTCTCCTCTGTACCCTGACCCCTCTCTTCAATATTTGTTTTTTTGGTTCCCTGTGGCTTTCCAGACCAAAATGACACCCTTAATTAAGGTCTCCAGAGACGCTTCTGCTCTGAATTACCTCACCGGTTATCTAGTCTCCCCTTCCGATTCTGTTTTCACTCTCAATTCCAGGCAAATTTGATCTCCTGAGGGAAGAGTCCCCCCACGCCCCACTTCATTCTTTTCACTTGTACTAAAAGTCACCAAATTTTAAAAATTAAGGGAACTAGAGTCACTGTACAGAAATCCATTTTCGATTCTGACGAGGCTTGAATGAATTTGTGAACAGGCCAGAAAGCTGCATGGCAGCAGGTCAAAGGTGTTGGGTGAGGGAATCCGAAAGGAACGCCAGCAACATGGCTTTATTATTAGCAAGTTTTAATTGTTTCACACTCTCCACTAATTTTAAAAACAGGGCAGCCTACTTAATGACTTATTTCTGTCATTTGCTGTTTCTCTTTTGCTGGGACAGATTCTGCCAGCAGAGGTGTGGCCACCTAGATGCTCTGACTTCTTTTGCTTTTTTCTATCTGCAAGGACAGAGATGGAGACCCCCATGTGCTGGTCTTTTATTATGATGATGATTTTTAATGTAGCATATTAAGCGTCTTTAATTTGTATTTGAGAAAATAAGCCTCAATTTTGGGACGCGCTTTGGGGAAACTTCGTAGAAGACTCATATTTGAAGTGATAATTTAATAGCAAGTTCTTGCCCTTTTAAAGGACAGTTTTATTGAGGTATTATTTGCATGCCATAAATACCTGTGGTTTTAAGCATGCAATTCAGTGATTTTTAGGAAATTGAGTTGTACAGTCATCACCAAAATCACCCCAAAAAAGATCCTTGTGTCCATTTGCAGTCAACCCTGTTTGCACCCCCCAGCCCCACACTACTAATTGACTTTCTGTCTCTATACATTTGCCTTTTCTGGATATTTATATAAATGGAATTGTACAATACATGGTCTTTTGTGACTGGCTTCTTACACCTAGCATAATGTTTTTGAAGTTCATCCATGCAGTAGCTTGTATCAACACTTCATTCTTCTTTACTGCCAAATAACATTCCAATGTATGGATATGCCACATTTTGTTTGTGAACCAGTTCACCAGTTGACAGACTTTTGTTTTCTTTCCACTTTTTGGCTAGTATGAATCACGTTACTGTGGACAACTGCATGCAGGTCTTCGTGTGGATATTTTCATTTCTGTTGGGTAGATACCCATGGGTGGGGTTTGCTGGGTCATGTGATAAATTTATGCTTAACTTTAAAAGGATTATTTTTTAAAGTTGTGGCAGAATACACATCACATAAAATTTATCAACTTAACCTTTTTTTTTTTTTGCGATATGCGGTCCTCTCACTGTTGTGGCCCCTCCCATTGCGGAGCACAGGCTCCGGACGCGCAGGCTCAGCGGCCATGGCTCACGGGCCCAGCCGCTGCGCGGCATGCGGGATCTTCCCGGACCGGGGCACGAACCCGCGTCCCCTGCATCGGCAGGCGGACTCTCAACCACTGCGCCACCAGGGAAGCCCCAACTTAACCATTTTTAAGTGTACGGTTCAGCGGCACAGAGAAATTCACTATGTTGTGCAGCCATCACCACCGTCTCTGCTTAGAATTCATTTCATCCTGCAAAACTGAAACTCTGTACCCACTGAACAGTAACTCCCCATGGCTCTGTCCACTCAGCTCCTGCCAACCTCCATTATTCTCTCTGTCTCTATGATTTGACTACTTTTCAGTCTGTTGATTATGTTCTTTTGATGCACAGAAGTTTAAAATTTTGATTAAGCCCTTTTTTTTTTTTCTGCATTGTGCGGTTTGTGGGATCTTATTTCCCCAACCAGGGATCGAACCTGGGCCGCCTGCAGTGGAAGTGCCAAGTTCTAACCACTGGACCCCCGGAGAATTCCCAATTAAATCCTATTTTTTGTTGTTGTTGCCTTTGCTTTTGGTGTCATATCCAAGAAGTCATTGCCAAATCGAATGTCATGCAGCTTTCCCCCCCTGTATTTTCTCCTAAGAGTTTTATAGTTTTAGGTTTTATGTTTAGGTCTTTGATCCATTTGAAGTTAGTTTTTGTATATGGTGTAAGGTAAGGGTCCAACAATTTCATTCTTTTGCATGTGAATGTCCAGTTTTTCCAGCATCGTTTGTCGAAAAGACTGTCCTTTTCCCATTGAATGGTCTTGGCACCCTTGTCGATAATCATTTGACCATATTTGTGAGGGTTTATTTTGGGGTTTTCTATTGGTTTAACTTTTTAAGAAACTGCCAAACGGTTTCCGAAGCAACCGCACCGTGTTACAATCCCCTCCAACAATGTGTGAGGATTCCCATTTCCTCATATCCTTGACAAAATTTATTACCTGCTCTTTTTTTTTTTAAATTTTGTCGCGCTGGGTCTTAGTTGCAGCAGGCAGGCTCCTTAGTTGTGGCTCGAGGACTCCTTAGTTGCAGCAGGCGGGCTCCTCAGTTGCGGCATGCATGTGGGATCTAGTTCCCTGACCAGGGATAGAACCCGGGTCCCCTGCATTGGGAGCACAGAGTCTTAACCACTGTGCCACCAGGGAAGTCCCCTTACCTGCTCTTTTGATTATAGCCATCCTCGTAGGTGTGAAGTTGTATCTCATTATGGTTTTGGTTCTTGACCTTTGAACATTCTGCCTTTGTCCAGCCTGGAACAGAGAGGTAGTAAAACAGAGTGAGGACACCCTCCCTCCCTCCCCCCGACACACACACAACCACAGGACCAGTTATCTGCCTGAACACACTTAGTCCTTCTGCAGGGTAGACTGAATAAGCTTGGGCAAGTGTCTTAACATCTTAGAGCCTCAGCTTTCTCTTCTGAATAATGGGAATAATAAATCCCTTTCTCGAGACTTCTCTGGCAGTCCAGTGGTTAAGACTCTGAGCTTCCACTGCAGGGGGCGTGGGTTCGATCCCTGGCTGGGGGAACTAAGATCCCACATGACGTGTGGCACAGCAAAAAAAAAAAAAAAAAAAAGTAATCGCTTTCTCACACAAGGTGAGATAAGAACACGTATACAAGTGCCTTTTTTTCCTGGTTCTTAATAAATGTTGGATTCACAGTTTTACTCCCTACGTTTCCCATCTGTGTGATTTTGCTGTGGGACATCCCTGTCACTGATTTAACTTTTCCAGCAAATATGACTTTCCAGCATTTAAAAAAAATAAATAAATTTATTTATTTATTTATATTTTTGGCTGCGTTGGGCCTTCAGTGCTGTGCGTGGGCTTTCTCTAGTTGTGGCAAGTGGGGGCTACTCTTCATTGTGGTGTGTGGGCTTCTCATTGCAGTGGCTTCTCTTGTTGCGGAGCAGAAGCTCTAGGCGCGCGGGCTTCAGTGGTTGTGGCATGTGGGCTCGGTAGTTGTGGCTCGCGGGCTCTAGAGCACAGGCTCAGTAGTTGTGGCACGTGGGCTTATTTGCACTGCGGCATGTGGGATCTTCCCTGACCAGGGCTTGTCCCCTGCATTGACAGGCGGATTCTTAACCACTACGCCACCAGGGAAGTCCACTTTCCAGCATTTTAAGCATAACAGAGCCCTGCTAGCAGCTTGGCCATCTCTCTCCGGTTCCTCTGGATGCCACCCAAATATCTTCACGCTCATGTCTCTCATCAACGCTGCGTGAACTGGGAGCACCCTGCCCCCTTGTCTGCCTGTCATCTGGGTCATGATCACTTGTTTATCCAGTTTTGCTTCCTTCTCATCATCTGTCCTGGCTTCTGTGTACTCTGACAAAATCTGGTGCATTCTCTTGACCTCTCACTCTGGATCCTGTTGGGGCAAAAACCATGTTTATCCTAGGCCTGTCGAAAGCAATGAGGTGGCCTTTCCTTTCTGGGTGCTGCCGCGGTGCTGCCACATCTGCAGAGACTTGCCCCCGGGTGGTGGGGGGAGGGGAGATGCACTCCCCCTGGCAGCCTCCCCGCCTGTGCCTGGGTTGCTAGCTGCGGTGGTAATTGGCTTTGCAGTGCACGCCCTAAAAGGTTGTCCTGCAGCTGATACTTTGTTGAAGCTGCAAGGCCAACCCCCTTGGGAGTTCCCTGAAACAGCACCTGTCTTGTCTTATTAAGGAGAGACATGGGAAAGGTGTTTTGAAGGGAGACGTCTTATCTCAAAGCACAGTGGCTGGGCCTGAACATCTGGAAGGGAGATAGGAAGGCCAAGGCAGAGGGCAGGGTGGCAGCAGCTTGGGACACTTGGCAGAAAATGCTTCGCTGGCAGTTGAGGATAATGGTTGAATGTTTTCCAAGGACATAATATGTCCCCTTCAGTAAATTGGGCAATAAGTCCCATACATATTAAAAATGTTGTGACTTAGGTTCTGAGTGTCCCATGATGCTTGTACACATGTTAGGAAGTATTTTTCATATCCTACCAACATGAAAAATTTAGAAACAAGTGAGCAAAATCGAGAGACTTCCAGATATCTCAATGGGGTATAACTTTCATCAATTAGAACCACTTAAGAAATATGGGGACTATTCTTTGCCTAAGCTGTTAGGGTCCATAGTGAAGACTTGGGTTTGAGGGGGTGAATTCCCTTTAAACTCTAGTGCAGCAGTGTCACCAGAAGTAGAATGTGAGCCCACATCTGTAACTTGACATTTCCTTATAGCTACTTTATTTTTTCTTTTAAATTCTCGTTGGAGTATAGTTGATTTACAATGTTGTTAGTTTCTGCTGTACAGCAAAGTGAATCAGTAATACATATAGATGTATCCACTCTTTTTTAGATTCTTTTCCCATATAGGTCATTACAGAGTATTGAGTAGAGTTCCCTGTGCTATAAAGTAGGTCCTTATTAGTTATCTATTTTATGCCACTTGTATTAATTTCCTCAGGCTGCCATAACAAATGATCACAAACAAATTGTCAGAAAGTTCCTTTAATTCAGTTCTGGAGGCCAGAGGTCTGAAATCAAGGTGTCAGCAGGGCCATGCCCCCTTTGAAGGGTCTGGAAAGAATCCTTCCTTGCCTTTTCTAGCATCTGGTGGTTCCTGGCAACGCTTGGCCTTTCTTGTTTTTGTTTTTGTTTTTCCCCGCGACTTTTGGGATCTTAGTTCCCCGACCAGGGATTGAACCCACACCCACGGTAGTGAAAGTGCGGACTCCTAACCGCTGGACCGCCAAGGAATTCCCCTTCCTTGGTTTCATAGTTGTGTCTCTCCAGTCTCCGCCTCCGTTCTCACATGGCATCTTCCCTGAGTGTCAGTGACTCGGCTTCCAAATCTACCTCTCTCCTTTCTCTTATAAAAATACCAGTTATTGGTTTTAGGGCCCAGTCTAAACCAGGATAATTTCATCTCAATATCCTTAAGTAGGACTTCCCTGGTGGTGCAGTGGTTAAGAATTCGCCTGTCAATGCAGGGGACATGGGTTTAAGCCCTGGTCCGGGAAGATCCCACATGCCACGGAGCAACTAAGCCCATGCATCACAACTACTGAGCCTGCATGCTGCAACTACTGAAGCCCACGTGCCTAGAGCTCGTGCTCTAGGCCCAACAAGAGAAGCCACCGCAATGAGAAGCCCGCGCACTGCAACAAAGAGTAGCCCCCGCTCACCACAACTAGAGAAAGCTCGCGCACAGCAACAGAAACCCAACGCAGCCAAAAATAAGTTAAAAAAAAAAAAAAGATCCTTAAGTAATCCTATTTCCAAATAAGTTCCCTTTGTGAGGTTCCAGGTGGTCCTAAACTTTGGGGGGGCACTATTCCACCCACCACACCACATTAAAAAAAATGAGAGAAAACAATTCCATTTCATTAATTTTAATGTTTTATGTAATATTCCAAAATATCATTATAACATGTAATCAATATAACATAATTCTTTTTTTTTCTTTTTAACATCTTTATTGGAGTAACTAGCTATCTATTTTACATTTGGTAGTGTATATATGTCCATGCCACTCTCTCACTTTGTCCCAGCTTACCCTTCCCCCTCCCCATATCCTCAAGGCCATGCTCTAGTAGGTCTGTGTTTTATTCCCGTCCTACCCCTAGAATATAACAGAAATCTTAACGAGATATTTTAACATTCTTTTTTCCCCCTTGGACACTAAGTCTTTGAAATTCAGTGCATATCTTTTTTTTTTTTTTTGTGGTACGCGGGCCTCTCACTGTTGTGGCCTCTCCCGTTGCGGAGCACA
>NC_041214.2:42680354-42720455 GCF_002837175.3 Physeter macrocephalus
TTTTTTTTTTTTTTGTGGTACGCGGGCCTCTCACTGTTGTGGCCTCTCCCGTTGCGGAGCACAGGCTCCGAATGCGCAGGCTCAGCGGCCATGGCTCACGGGCCCAGCCGCTCCGCGGCATGTGGGATCCTCCCGGACCGGGGCACGAACCCGTGTCCCCTGCATCGGCAGGCGGACTCTCAACCACTGCGCCACCAGGGAAGCCCTTCAGTGCATATCTTATAGTTACAGCGCTTCTCAACTTGGACTTTCTCTGAGAGCTGCATAGCGGCTTGTGGCTGACTGCCATGTGCTGGCCAACACGCTGACAAAGCTTTTATGCTTCTCAGTGTTTTGCCCTGTACTTTCGCCCTCTCTCCTCTCTTCTCGCCCTCCCTTTACCCTCCTCTTAGCTTAAGAAATAAAAACCTACTGTGTAAAAGCTACTGGGTCCCCAAGACCCAGTGGAGGAAGCCGAGTTAGCCAGCTTTGAAAGAAAAGTCCTTTATTCAGTTACATTTTTAAGCATCAGGGTTCATTGTTGTACAGTTTATTAAGCACTTCTATCACAAGTGGCTTAAATAAATGTGGTTAATATTTGGGATGTAACATTTTTTATTGAGTAGGCTATTGGGAGGAATCTCCCTGCCGTGAGATTTGTGACCCACCCATTTAGTAGCCCCTCCATGAACGTGGCATTATTCTGTCCTGTTAAGACAAGAAGAGGCACAGACTTTTCTTTCTGGGCTGATTGCTCTGAGTCTTTTGCAATCATGAAGTTAAGACTAATATCTCTAAAAATCTGTATTGTCTTCTCCAAGAGTTGCAAGCTTGTTAGTTTTTGGCTTGAACCTCAGTGAGGGAGGGGTTGGTTTATAAGCAGCCCCACAGAGAGAAGTTTTGGATCCTTGAATTCTTAAATGTGGTCTGTGATAAGAAGGTGGTTTCCACTCTACCTCACACAACTGATGTATACTGAGCCTCTGTTATTGTTGTTGGAATCTCTTCGGAATTATGTTTTCCCTTCAGAAGAATCAGTGTTAAAGAAAATTAGCAAGCAACCCATGAATATGAATACCACAGAGAAGAATATAGAGTACAGTGGGAATGTCCCTTCCCCTTCCCAGCTTTTGCCCCGTCCATAAGTATGTATCTGTCTAGGTCCTCTGTATACCCACCCACATTCATATATATATATATACACACACACACACATATATATACGCACACACATTTTTTTGGCTGCGTCGCCTGCCTTGCGGGATCTTTGTTTCCCCGCCAGTGATCGAACCTAGCCCCTTGGCAGTGGAAGTGCAGAGTCCTAACCACTGGACCACCATGGAATTCCCCACATTCGTATACATTTAAATTGCTTTTTCATTTGTTTTTTAAAAATATACATCAGATTATGGTATATATTGTTCTGTGGTTTGCCTTTTCTGCCATTTACCGGGACCTAGAGAGGTTCCACATCAGCACAAACAGTTAGCCTTCTTTTTTTTTAAACCATTTTTTAAAATATTGAAGTATAGTTAATTTACAATGTTGTGTTAGTTTCAGGTATACAGCAAATTGAGTCAGTTTATATTGTACATACATACATATATACTTTTTAAAATAAACTTATTTATTTTTGGCTGCGTTGGGTCTTCGTTGTGGTATGCGGGCTTCTCATTGCGGTGGCTTCTCATTTTAGACCACGGGCTCTAGGAGCGGGCTCCAGTAGTGGTGGCTCATGGGCTCAGTAGTTGTGGATCACGGGCTTAGTTGCTGCACAGCATGTGGGATCTTCCTGGACCAGGAAGGAGGAGGCAGGAGGATTCTTAACCACTGCACCCCCAGGGAAGTCCCTATATTCTTTTTCAGATTCTTTTCCCTTATAGGTTATTACAAGATATTGAATATAGTTCCCTGTGCTATACAGTAGGTCCTTGTTGTTTATCTGTTTTATGTATAGTAGTGTGTATCTGTTAATCCCAAACTCGTAATTTATCCCATGTTCCCCACTATCCCCTCTGGTAACTTTGTTTGTTTTCTATATCTGTGAGTCTATTTCTGTTTTGTAAATAAGTTCATTTGTATCATTATTTAGATTGCACATATAAGTGATATCATATGATATTTGTCTTTGTCTGAGTTACTTCACTTAATATGATAATCTCTAGGTCCATCCATGTTGCTGCAAATGGCATTATTTCATTCTTTCTTATGCCTGAGTGATATTCCATTGTGTATGTAATATATATGCATACACAATGGAGTGTTACTTTATATATATATATATATAAATATATATATGTATCTCACATCTTTATCCATTAATCTGTTGATGGACACTTAGGTTGCTTCCATGTCTTGAGTTAGCCTTATTTGTTTTTTTTTTTTTTTTTTTTAATTTGGCCACACTATGCGGCATGTGGGATCTTAGTTCCCTGACCAGGGTTCGAACCTGCCGCTTCCGAATGTGGCCCCTGCATTGGAAGCGCAGAGTCTTAACCACTGGACCTCCAGGGAAGTCCCTAGCCTTATTTTTGATAAAGGTGGTACAACAGTCAGTAGTAACAAGCTACATAATTTAATAAATTCTTCTCTTGGTCAAATTTTAGATGACATATATATGATATATATAAGATGACATATATATATTTTGCTTTAATAAACAGTATACAAATATCATTGAACACATGTGAATATTTCTGTAGGTGCCCTTCCTAATTGTGCTGTTGGGCCAAAGGGCAGGAACATTCCAATTTGACTTCCAAAAGGCAGCACCAGTGTTTCCTTCCACACATGTGTATGAGGTGCATGTTTCCCCCCCAATATGTCAACCTTTTATTTTTATTTTTTGGCAAACTAATTAGTGTGAGGAAATATATCACAGGGTTTTTATCTTTTATTTATTTATTTTTCTTGTTTTTGCTTTTTAAAAATTTCATCACAGGGCTTTTAATTTTTTATTTCCCCATTAATAGTTACTTTGACCACTTTGTACAGGTTTGTTTGTTATTAGCATTTATTTTTCTTGGAATCACTTGGATTTGCCATTTTGTTTCTATCAGACTGCCTTTTCAAATTGTTTTGTAGATGATCTATATATGCTCTGGATCTTAATACTTGGATTATGGGTTGTAAGTGTATACTCTCTCAGCTGATCCTGATTTACAAAATTTATAGATTAAGGAGAATTGATATCTTTACACTGTTAAGTCTTCCTATCAAGAACAATGCGTATTTCTTCATTTATTCATCTTTAGTAGACAGTTGTAGTTTTTTGAATATAGGTTTTATTCATCTTGAAGTTTTGTCCCTAAGTATTCGATGGCTCTTGCTATTAGGATCTTTTTTTTCCTATTACATTTTCTGAGTGGCTATTGGTGATGGAAAAGCTTCTGAGTTTTATGTTGCTCTTATATCCAGCCAGTTTATTAATTTCTTTATTAGTTTTGATAATCTTTAAGAATTGCCTACCAATATTCATAGTTTTTGTGTACTACTAGTACAGTGTTGAACTCTGGGCATATTCAGGACTTTCTTGTTTTGGTGACTTTAATAGGAATGATTTGTTTTTTTGGCTGTGCTGCATGGCATGTGGGATCTTAATTCATTGACCAGGGATAGAACCTGTGCCCCCTGCATTGGAAGCGCGGAGTCTTAACCACTGGACCACCAGGGAAGTCCCAGTAGGAATGATTTTATGTCTATTTAGTATAATGTTTGCTTTCAAGTTAATATAATTTTCTTCTATACCAAATTTGCTATTTTTTTAAAAATTAGAAATTAATGTTGAATGCTTTGAAAAGCTTTTTTGGACATCAATCGTAATTATTTTCTCTTCCTTTAATTTGTTAATGTATCAATTAATTTGTTTCAAATGATCTATCTTTGCATTCCTGTAATAAAGTTTAGTTACTAGGTATTAGTCAAGATGCATGATGTTGGATTGTATAGTGTCAAATTAAAAAAAAATATTTATTTATTTATTTATTTTGGCTGCGCCAGGTCTTAGTTGTGGCACACAGGATCTTTGTTGCAGCACGCGGACTTCTTAGTTACGGCATGAGGGCTTCTTAGTTGTGGCATGTAGGATCTAGTTCCCCAACCAGGGATTGAACCCGGGCCCCCTGCTTTGGGAGTGCGGAGTCTTACCCACTGGACCACCAGGGAAGTCCCCCTGTATTGTTGAATTTTTTTCTTTTTAAAATTTATTTATTTATTTATTTATTTATGTTTGGCTGTGTTGGGTCTTCGTTTCTGTGCGAGGGCTTTCTCTAGTTGCGGGGAGTGGGGGCCACTCTTCATCGCGGTGCATGGGCCTCTCACTGTCGTGGCCTCTCCTGTTGTGGAGCACAGGCTCCAGACGCGCAAGCTCAGTAGTTGTGGCTCATGGGCCTAGTTGCTCCGCAGCATATGGGATCTTCCCAAACCAGGGTTCGAACGTGTGTCCCCTGCATTGACAGGCAGATTCTCAACCACTGTGCCACCAGGGAAGCCCTTGTATTGTTGAATTTGATTTACAAGTATTTCATTTTTGTTTTTGTGCGGTTGGGCTGTTACTTTTTCTATGTTTTTTTGCTCTCTGTACTTTGTTTTACTGTTAGGGTTATACTGAATTCATAGAATGATATGTGTTTTTTAATCTTTTTCTAATGCTTTAGCACAGTTTGCAATACCAATGACCTGGTTTCCTGCTGTCCAATATGGTAGCCACTAGCCACAAATGACAATTGAGTACCTGAAACATGGCTTGTTTGAGTTGAGATGTGCCATGTCAGATATCCCTTGGGTTTTGAAGACTTAGCATAAAAAACTATGTAAAATATCTTATTTATAATATTTTTATACCAATTCCATGTTAAAATGGTAACATTTTAGATGTTATATGAAATAAATATTATTTAAATTAATCTTACCTACTTTTACTTTTTGAAATCTGGCTACTAGAAAATTTAAAATTTTGACTGTGGTTCACATAATATTTATGTTGGATGACCCTTGAGAATTAACTAGAATGTTCCTATAAAACTATCTGGACCTGGGTCCTTTTTTAGGAGTAGATTTTTGACACCCTTTTCACTTCTTCTAGGATTGTTAGAAACTTTACTACTTATTAAATCAGATTTGATAATTTATATTTTCTGAGGGAAGTCAGGAAGTCACCTGTTTCATCTAGTTTTTCAAATTTATTGGTATAAAGTTCTACAGAGTACTTGTTTAAGCTATAAAATAAATCTGTAGTTTTATGTCCTTTCTCAATTTTTTCTTTCCCCCTTGATTAGACTTGCCAAGAGTTTGTTTAATTTAATGGTCTTTTCAAAAACCAACCATTTATTATACAGGGTAGGTATATGCTTTTGTTCATTATTGAGTTCCTTAAATATTTTTTGCATTAATTTCTTTTGTCTATTTTCCTTGAGTTTTAAAAAATTTTCCTTGAGTTTGTTACTTTTTTTCTAGATTATTGAGTTGAATGATTAGTTCATTTATTTTTAATCTTTCTGTTTTTTCCCGTAAATGCATTTAAGGGTCTTTGTTTTCCTTTTTGTGTTGCCTTAACCATATCCCATAGGTTTTGATATATTGTGTTCTTACTGAGTGATTGTGTATATGTAACCTTGCCACTTCTTTCTCTTCACATCCACTCTTATAAAAATGTCCACCAAGGTCACTCCATGAGCCTTTTGAGTGACTTCCCATTGTTCTCACGTGTGGTGGGAATGGAGCTGATTGATTCTGCGAGGAGCATCACTTTTTTTAAAAAAATTTTTATTGGAGTAGAGTTGATTTACAATGTTGTGTTAGTTTCTGCTGTACAGTAAAGTGAATCAGTTATACATATACATATGTCCAGTCTTTTTAAATTTTCTTTACTCATATAGGTAATTACAGAGTATTGAGTACAGTTCCCTGTGCTATACAGTAGGTCCTTATTAGTTATCTATTTTACATATAGTAGTGTGTATGTGTCAATCCCAATCTCCCAGTTTATCCCTGCCCCCCTTCCCCCTTGGTAACCATGTTTGTTTTCAACATCTGTGACTCTTTTTCTGTTTTGTAAATAAGTTCATTTGTATCATTTTTTTTTAGATTCCACATATAAGTGATATCATATGATAGTTGTCTTTCTCTGTCTGACTTCACTTAGTATGATAGTCTCTAGGTCCATTCATGTTGATGCAAATGGCATTATTTCATTCCTTTTTATGGCTGAGTAATATTCCATTTTTTATGTGTGTGTGTGTGTGTGTGTGTGTGTGTGTGTACCACATTTTCTTTATCCTTTCATCTATTGATGGATATTTAGGTTGCTTCCTTGTCTTGGCTATTGTGAATAGTGCTGCTGTGAACATAGGGGTGCATATATCTTTTCAAATTAAGAGTTGTCTGGGTAATGCCCAGGAGTGGGGTTGCTGGATCATATGTGTGAGGGGCATAACTTTTCATTTGTAAGCTGTCCAATCTTTTGTTCAGTAAGAGCTGTGATTCTCTAGTGATTGGGGCCAGTATCCTGAAGCTACTTTCGTTGGCTGCATGCTTTTCAGGTCCTTGCTGTAAAGTATTAACTGTTGTAGTTCATCATGACTTATAGAGCTCTTGTTCGAGCTCATCCTTCACCTAACAGGGCACTCCTAGCATATTACCATCATCTTTATAACCACTTGTGTTCACTCTATCGCCTACCCACATTCATTACTTAATGCCCCCACCAGTCTTGTGAGATAGGTATTTTATACTCATTTTATAGCTTGGGAAGCTTAGGGAGGTTAAGGGGTTTACCCCAGGTTCATACAGTTAGTAAATGTTGGAGCTCAGATTTGAAACCACATTTATATCACTGTGAGGCCCACCCTTCTGACCACGGCTTTGATACTGTGTACCTGCAGCCTTTCTACCAGCTTCAACCTAAGATGGAACATTTTGCTGACTGTGAGTTTGCCTCCCTTCCTTCCCCTATCGTTGCTGTGGGTTGGTCGAGGGCAGGGTGCTGAAGGGCTGTGGAGGAAGGGGACAAGTCTTTGCAGGAGGGCTCAGAAAGGACCCCTTCTCCAGTCTCCTGCCAGCCTCTTGGGATGGAGGATTGCTCAACCTTCCCGGCTCCCTTTTCCTCTGCCCCTTTTCTCCATCCCTGCTCTCTCAGCTCCTCCAGAATCTGAGGAAGCAATATATCATGAAAGAACATCCTAGTCCTAGGGCTTTGCTGCAGGAACATCCAGTCTCATTCTCCCAGGTTATCTGGGAAAATTTCCAGGAATCTAGTTGCTAAGCAGAGCTTCAGGAGGAATAGGTATGCATTACCTATCTGATTCAATCCCAAAGTCTTATCTATTTTAGGCCAATGGTTCATTCTCAACCACTGCGCCACCAGGGAAGCCCAGGTTGAATTTTTAAGGTAAATATTATGACATAAAAAAAGCAAGGGCGGACTTCCTTGGTGGTGCAGTGGTTAAGAATCTGCCTGCCATTTTTTTTTGAGGTAGTGTGCGGAATAGTGTGGTCTTTGTGAGCTTCCACCATGGTGTTCCGGGGCCAGGGCTAGAAGGTGCAGAAGGTGATGGTGCAGCCCATCAATCTCATCTTCTGATACTTGCAAAATGGATCTCTGATTCAGGTGTGGCTTTATGAGCAAGTGAATATGTGGATAGAGGGTTGTATCATTGGTACTGATGAGTATATGAACCTCGTATTAGATGATGCAGAAGAGATTCATTCTAAAACAAAGTCAAGAAAACAACTGGGTCGGATCATGCTAACATTACTCTGCTCCAAAGTGTCTCCAACTAGAAATGATCAATGAAGTGAGAAGTTGTTGAGAAGGCAATACAGTTTTTTTAGGTGTCCTTTGTTAGAAGTATAGTACTAAAGCATTTATTCATATTGTTTTGCTCACCTTTATGTTATTATCAGATGACAATAAATGCTGTGGAATTGTTTTTATTAAAATATTTACATTGTTTCCTTCTAAAAAAAAAAAAGGATCCGCCTGCCAATGCAGGGGACACGGGTTCGAGCCCTGGTCCGGGAAGATCCCACATGCCGTGGAGCAACTAAGCCCATGAGCCACAACTACTGAGCCCATGTGCCACAACTGCTGAAGCCCGTGTGCCTAGAGCCCATGCTCCGCAGAGATTTCTTGTGTCTCAGTATCCAGGCCTGTGAGTGTCATTCAGTGGGCGCTCATGGTTTGAAGAATGGATAGATGGCGCAGGAAAGAAAGCAGGAAAGGCTTGTGTTTTATCTATTCTTTATTTTATTTATTTATTTATTTATTTATTTATGTCTGCGTTGGGTCTCTGTTGCTGCACGCGGGCTTTCTCTAGTTGTGGTGTGCGGGCTTCTCATTTCAGTGGCTTCTCTTGTTGTGGAGCACAGGCTCTAGGTGCATGGGCTTCAGTAGTTGCGGCTCGCGGGCTCAGTAGTTGTGGCTCGTGGGCTCAGTAGTTGTGGCTTGCGGGCTCTAGAGCACAGGCTCAGCAGCTGTGGTGCATGGGCTTAGTTGCTCCGCGGCCTGTGGGATCTTCTCGGACTGGGGATCGAAGCCACGTCTCCTGCACTGGCAGGTGGATTCTTAACCGCTGTGCCACCAGGGAAGTCCCTTATCTACTCTTTTCCTTCTCCTCCCTGTGCATTCTTCCCACCACCCTGCAAATGCAGAGAGAACCTACCACATTAGCAGTGTCCTCTGAGCTAATCCAGTCCGAACACTGTGTGAAAAGCAGTGGGGAGGTCCCATCAGACCCAAGCACATACTGAGGGGTTTCTTACCTGTGGACTCAGACCTTTTTGTCCAGCCTGTTTTGTCCAGTCTAATGGCTCTTCTCGTAGATGTGGAGTGTATGGGATTGATTCAGAGCACGCTGGCTTCTCAGCTTCCTGTAATGAGGAACTTCATGCTTAACTAGGTCACCGTCTCTCTGAGAATCTGGAGTCACAGATGCTGGCTCTGGTGGGTTTAATTCTGTTCTATACACAGTTCCTGCCAGTTTTACTTCCTGCCCCGAGCCAGCCTGCCAAAGAAGGAGACTTAGGCTGTGGTTGCTAACCTGCCAAGATGCAAAATCCATCATGTTTGTCAAAAGCTAAAGGGGTTGCTGAGGCAAATTGAGGACACACTCCCAAGTCACATGATTCCTCAGCATTCTGAACTTTAGTCCTTATCCAATTGACCGCAAACCCTAACATAAATCCTCGGCCTTACTAAGTTAGGAAACCCTTGACTAGGCAACTCGGCACATTTATGACAATCCTGTGTTCCCTCGGTGGGCCTCGGTGAAGGTGTTGGCGTTCCTTTCTATCCAGATAGCACGGATTTATTAAGTTCTGGATTGTATTAGGAATTATGGTGTTTCTCCGTGTGATAGAATGCATCATTGGTCCTGGACTGGAAGTTAACAGAAGAAGGAAATAGGATGATTTCCTCATGTAATTTAGGGACAGGAAAATGGATGGACTTTTTTTTTTTTGCCTTAGTGATTGCCATTAAAGAAAAAGAAAAAAGCAAGTGGGGATGGTTGACCCTAATGACTAAAGGAAAAAGTGAAAGAGAAAGAAATGAGTTTGGAGACACCCTGCCTCATGTCTTTACGCTCCGTTCCTGTCCCTGCTTCAAGCCTGGAGGATCCTGTTTGAGAGGAAGGGAAGAGATCAAGTAAACAGGCTAAAGTCTTTATCATCGCCCGGGAGGCCTTATAGGATTCCCCGCCATGTCCACCTTACCTCGCTGTCTGCAGCTCTTTCCTTTACTTGCTGTGCTCTGGCCGTGCTGGCCTTTGTGTTGAGCAGACCAGGCATGCTCGCCTTTGCGCTGGCTGTTTCCTCTGCCTGGGATGCTCTTCACGCCAGGTCCCTAATGGTCAAGGCTTTGGTTGAATGCCACCTTCTCTAAAAGGCCTGGTTAAAATTGCACATTCGATCTCACTGTTCCCCAAACCCCCCTGTATCCATCGCTCCATCTTTCTTTCCCATCACCGTCACTCTCTGACATACTGTATGATGTGCTTATTGGTGTTGCCTGTTTGCCCTCTCCTGCAGCACCCCAGTGTCAGCTCCATGAGGACAGGCAGGATCTTTCTTCGTTCCCTTCCATACCCAGCAAAAGTACCCGGCCCATAGTAGGCCCTCAGCACATACTGTGGTAGTGAGTGACTCGGTATGCATAGTAGTCTTTGTCTAGCTTAGAATGTCGTTCTCCGAACTCAGGGTTTCTGGCTATCACTGTTTTCTCTTCTTAGGTTTGTCCTGCTCTCCTTAATTAACTTGATTTGTCATCACTTTTCTTTTTCCAACCAAAGGCCATTTTGGAAAGGTCAGAGGGATCAGACCAAGCGCTCAAGAGAAGCTGGGGGCTGTGGGAGTCCCTTCAAGTGGCTCTCCCACGATCAGAAGAGGAGGGGTCCACGGTGGGGGTCTCCCCCAGCCCTCCGGAGACTGTCGGGCTGCTTTCCGGGGAGCAGGTTCTCATGAGTATCCCCCTCAAGAACATGGCCTCGGAGACCTTTCCAAGTCTCTAAGGAGGCGGATGGCTCACGGCAGAGAATTTCATGGCCCAGCTCAGCTTAGTAGCAGAGCAATGGGGTTAACGGTGGCTCCTGCCTAGGTCCTGCCTGGTGCCTGGCCAAACAGAGGAGGGTGACGGGGGCTACTTGCGGGGAGCTGCTCTGTTGGGGTAACTGGTGTAAGGCCCTTCCTCGGGCCCATCCTTCCCCATCTGCGCTGTGATGAAATGTGAGGTGCCGTCGTATTGGGCTTGCCAGGTTCACGGGGCCCCCTGGAGAGGACTTACCATCCAAAGCAGATTTTTCTTCTTCCACCTTGACCCTTCCTGCCTTGCCAATTATTTATTCTTTCTTTTCTTACTCTCCTATACACGCCTATACTTCAGAAACTGTTCCTCTCTTGGAGAGTTTTCTGTGTGAGGTCAAGGCAGCAGCCATTCTGGAATTTTCTACAAATCAGACTCCTGTTAACTTCAGCCATCTGGTACACGAGGGGATGGAGGGTGGGGTGGGGGGCAGGATCCAAAGCAGGGAGGAGAGACGTCTGAGGGAACAAAAGATCTAACACGAAGCCCAAGCACAGAAATCTACTGCGATTTGTTTCAAGGCCAGTGCTGTCCAGTGGAAGTGTAATGTGAACCACATGTGTAATTTTAAACGTTCTGGTGGCCACATTAAGAAAAGTAAAAAGAAACAGGTCAAATGAATTTTAATATGTCTTGTTTAACTCCATGTATCTAAAATATTGACATTTCAACATGTAATGAATATGAAAATTACTGAGACTTTTTTTCCCTCACTCCTGTCTTCTAACTCTGTGTATTTTACACCTACAATGCATTTCAACGTGCACAAGCCACATTTCAAGTGCGCAATAGCCACACGTGGCTTGTGACTCCCGTACTGGACAGAGCACATAGAAGGCCCAGAATGAATCTGTCTGTGTCTCATGTTGTTCTAACAATTAATTTTTTGGTTTCCCAGCCACAGCAGATTTGAAGCAGTAAATAAGAGAGGGATGGAGTGGTGAAGGATACACCAGAAGTGGGCAGAATTCTAAGAGGCTTGAGTCATTCAGTGCAAGCCTTCCACATTGCCTTCCACAACTTACGACTCCTGAATACCCAGCATGGTAGCTTGGTAGAGTAATTGGGAATAATCGATATCTTTCCATCCTTGTCCTCTGCTTCACAACCCAAGTCATCACTGAAATGCTCAATCATATTCGCTGCTCTCTAAGAAGGTGGGGAAGTGTGAAGTAAGTGGAAGAAGTTAAGGAAGATTTCTATCAAGCATTGCTAAAATAATAGTATTCTAGTACAGGAGGCCTGGGAAATACACAGAGGTAGAAATCCCAGACGACGTGGCGAGCCCTGTCCACTTCTACAGCTGGGACCCCCCCAAAGGACTTGGAGGACCCTGCACGTTTGGCTTCAACTGCTGTGTCCCTCCTCATGTCCCCAAGATTGCTGACTTCTTCAGTTCCGCGGGGCAGAGTTGCAGCTGGAGCCCCAGATGTGCTGCAGGGACCTCAGGAGTCTGGCTCATCCCTTTGGGAAGCTTCATGGATGGACTCCCTTGGAATTGACCCCCCATGGAGGCTCGCTTGGGGCGGTGTTACCGAAGTGTATGGGACGGTCCTTTTTCTGAGGCAGTACTCGGATTCCAGCCAGCAGAAAAGAAACCCAAACCAAAAACACAACAAAAAACCCAAAGGCCCAAGTCACACACCTTCTTTGCTTTCTTTCTGTATTCGTTTCTTGCGAATATAGAGAATATTATTAAGTCTGGAGTGGGGAGGGTAGCTGTCACGTGACTAGAGTGTATTTGTATTATTCGCGTGTAATACATTCAGTCCATTGCTGCCTGTTACATAATGTTGTTTCTCTATTCTTTTTTTTTTAGGCTGAGGAATCTTGTAAATGTAATGGCTGGAAAAACCCCAACCCTTCTCCCACTCCCCCCAGAGCCGACCTGCAGCAAATAATTGTCAGTCTGACAGAATCCTGCCGGAGTTGTAGCCATGCCCTCGGTGAGTTCCTAAATCTTCAAGGAGACCAACGATGTTATTGTTGCCTGCAAGTTCTAACTTACTGAATTCGTGGGTTAACCAGACTTGCACACCTCACCTCCATATGAGGCAACAAAAGAGACTCTTTAGCTTCATGAATCTGCTGGGGAGGCTTCACGTGGGAGACAAATCCTGCACTGTTTGCATGGATTCCTCATCTGTCTCTTCCTGGTTTTCCCTAAGAGCTGGTTGACTGGGACGGAGTTGGCGGGGGAGTGAGGGAGAAGGGGATTGCCAAATAAGATGAAACGTGGCAACCAAGCTACTTAGATTAACACGTAACATGTCCTGATTCTGATTCTCATTTTTCTTATTATTTTCTGATTCCCTGAACTTTCTGGGAATGCTTCATTTTATCTTCATATTCTTTAGTTTCCTGTGTCTGCTAGCTCTTTTCTTCCTTGGGGTTGTGCTTGGTAAATATTTACTTGTGTTTTCCCTTTCAACTTTCTTATCTGTCCCTGCAAGATAATCATTGTCAGCCTGGCCAGATAGACTCTGGCAGAATCAGTCAACAGGCCTGTGCTAATATGTTCCGTGTTCTGATCCTAGTTTTAGAATACAGGTTTTCTTTTTAAATTGTATTTTGTTTGAGTGGGTAGGAGTTACTGAGTAATTCGTTTTCCCAAGATATTAAAATTCCAGTTCCCAAGGGATCTGGGACTCTTGTACTTATTTTATTTACTTTTCTGCCTTCAGCTGTCTGGTCTCCCAAAGAACGTCTCTGTGTCCAGTTTACTGTCCAGTGTTGCAGGGACGCAGCGCCAAACATTCTCACTAATGTACTTTGGCCTTTTCCAT
Organism: Physeter macrocephalus; assembly: GCF_002837175.3. Lineage (NCBI taxonomy): Eukaryota > Metazoa > Chordata > Mammalia > Artiodactyla > Physeteridae > Physeter > Physeter macrocephalus. The sequence continues at coordinate 42,693,696 of NC_041214.2, forward strand.
CTGACCCTTTATAAGGGGGTGGCTCCATTTGTTTATTTATTTTTTAATTTAAACTCTATTTATTTATTTTCGGCTGTGTCGGGTCTTAGTTGTGGCACGCAGGATCTTTCATTGTGGCACGAGGGCTTCTCTCTAGGTGTGGTGCACGGGCTCCAGAGTGCCTGGGCTCTGTAGTTGCAGTGCTCTGGCTTAGTTGCCCTGTGGCATGTGGGATCTTAGCTCCCCGACCAGGAATTGAACCTGCGTCCCCTGCATTAGAAGGTGGATTCTCAACTGCTGGACCACCAGGGAAGTCTCTATTTATTTATACTTTTTATTTTATATTGGAGTATAGTTGATTAACAATGTCATGTTAGTTTCAGGTGTACAGCAAAGTGATTCAGTTGATACATATAATATTCTTTTCCAGATTCGTGAGTCTGTTTCGGTTTTGTAAATAAGTTCATTTGTATCATTTTTTAAAGATTCTGCCTATAAGCGATATCATATGATATTTGTCTGATTTACTTCATTCAGTATGACAATGTCTAGGTCCATCCATGCTCCTTAAAAATGCATTATTTCATTCTTTTTTTATGGCTGAGTAATATTCCATTGTATACATGTGCCACATCTTCTTTATCTATTCATCTGTCAGTGGACATTCAGGTTGTTTCCATGTCTTGGCTATTGTGAGTAGTGCTGCTGTGAACACTGGGGTGCGTGCATCCTTTTGGATCATGTTTTTCTCCGGATATATGCCCAGGAGTGGGATTGCAGTGTCATATGGTATGGGTGGCTCCTTTTAGCCATCATCTTTCTCTAAAGCTTCCTGCTGATATCAGATGGTGGAGTATCAGCCTTCCTTAGCCTGGAGTTAGGTCTAGTCTGAACTGTTACTTTGTACTCAGCTGGAGAGGATTTCAGTCCCTATAGAGCAAAAACGTAGATACTAGTGTGATCCCCTCAGGAAGTTACTGCATGGGAGTGACCTTCTGAGAAAAGGAAATAGAGAACATCAATCTCACAAGAGAAATAAAAGCATTGATAATCACATCTATGTGTTAATTTAACTGGTGTCTCAAATAATGTAAGTTCTGATTTTTGAAGCAGCCAGCGCAAAGGACAGATGCCAAAACTCACAGGAATATCTTTGCTTTTAACTCACCTTTTCCACTATCGATTCCTGAGTGATGCCCTTTAGAATTGCCTCAGGAAATATGATGCAGTAGAGAACTCCTTAAACACTGGACTTGAACTGTATTTGGTATTGATTGGGAAATCCTATTATCCTACACCAATTAACATTTAAAAACAGAGTCCTTTTTCTTTGTTAGCTGAACAGATTGTCTCCTTTCTGAGCAGGTCAACACACAGGAATGCCCAAAGGCAGAAACAGCCTTTCTCAAAGAAAAGCCAACTTTGTTCCCTTTTGTATTTCTTAACAAGCTTTGAAAACAAGTACCCTTATTTGACAGTACATAATCGAGAATGGAAAAAAAAGGGTACATATCCTTTGACCTGACAAATCCATGCCAGAAAGTTAACCTAAATATAAATTAAGATGTGCCTTCAGATTAAAAGGACAGCTATTATAGCCATATTCATGATGTTAAAAAAACTAGAAACAATCTAAATATCCCAATGGAGGAGATCCTTGGTTGAATTATGAAAATATATATTATGAAATTCAATATGGCTATTAACAAAAGATGTGTTTTGCAGCATGGAAAGATATTCTGAATGTATTATTAATGAAAAAAGCAGGTCAGAAAGCAGCTTAATTGGAGGACTAAATGACAAGATCCACCAGCGCAAGTTCAAATCCTTGCTCAACAGCCAGTAGCTGTGAATTGCGGCATATTATGTAATCAGCCTGGCCCTCCAGTTTTTCAGTTCTGAAATGGAGTTAATAATAATGTTTACCTCATGGGAGTGCCGTGAGGATTAAGTGAACGAATGCCTATCAGAATTTTAACACGATGCCTGGAAGATTAATGTGTTGTTATTGCTCTTATTAGGGTTCTTTACTTCAAACAACAGATGGGAACTCTGTCCAGTTTGAATGAGAAAACCGTGTTCATAAGAAGAGTACTGGTCGCTTCCACAAGCCAGAAACAGAGGGAAACCCAGTATCAGTCAGGTCCTGGGATCCCAGCTGCAGGAATTCATGGGCCTTCTGTCCGGGACCCTGTATGATTCAGGTCCATTAACCTCTGTCCCTGGGAGTATTGGTTCAGGATTTAAATCCTCAGAGGAGGGGCTGATTAGCGTGGTATCTGTCACTCGCTCAGCCCTGAGTTTCACTCTGTGAGAACTACCCAGAAGGTGGTCATTCCCAAATGCAGGGCTGCTGACTTGAGAACAGCACCATGAGGATAATCTCATTTCTTTAGGTTAGATGATATTTTAATACATACGAACAGGAGATGATCTGGAAGGATATGTGTTGCATTGCTGACAGTGATTTTCTCAGGGTATTGGGGTTGTAGGCGTTTTAAAAAGATTTTCCCCCTCTTGGTTCGTTTCTCCTCTCTATTCAGTTTGCTTTCTTCGAATTGGGATGTCTGCATATTTTCAAGTGCTCTTGGAATTATTGCCCGAATGCCATAGATTATTTATTGGTCTTAGTGCTGGGGCTCGAGAAAACTTTTTCCTCTTCTAGAAGGAGGATTATGCCTCCTCCCCACCCCCCTTTTTTTTTTTTTTTTTTTTTTTTGGCCGGGCCGCAAGGCTTGCGGGATCTTAGTTCCCTGACCAGAGATTCAACCCGGGCCCTCAACAGTGGGAGCCTGGAGTCCTAACCACTGGATTGCCAGGGAATTCCCTTTAAAAACTTTTTATTGTGGAAACTTCCACATATGTATCAAGGTAGGAAGAATCATTAGAATCATTTAATAAACTGCCTTGTATCCATCAGCCAGCTTTAACAATGATTTACATTTGACAATTTCCCTCCCCACTTTTTTTTTTTTTTTTTTGCCAGGCATCTTTTCTTATGCCTGAGCGTGACTTCTTAAATATTACCAACAAAGTCGAGGTCGGGGCCTAGGGAATTCTGTCCAGTGTCATGCAAGCTTGAATTCTCAAAAACATTTCGATTTGTGTGCCCTGTGCTATTTTCACAGTTACTATTCTGAGTATGATGAATTTAGATCCTACAATATATGTAGTGTTCTTGGACTTGTCAAAACAAAACACTCAGGCGTATCGATTGAGATGGTGTCTGTTCTGTTAATTTGCTGTTGGGTGTCCTTTGGCTCAGCCATACACGGTCTTTTGACAGTGAGCTCTGGTTTCACGCAGTCTCCTGACAGTGACTTTCATCCCAGGCGTCCTTGGCCTGCCTTAATTTGATACTCTTCTGTGTCTCCTGGGTGTCAAACGCAGGGCTACTGCAGGGCTGATGGGCTGATTAAATAGAAAGAACATTCGGTCAGGAGTTAGAAACTAACAATTCTACGCCTGGCTTGGCAGTTTACCAGTCCCCTAACCGCTTTGCTGTTCACTGTCTTCATCCACAGAATGCAATTGTTAGTCTGGACCTACGCTGTCTAGTACTATAGCCACTTGCTACATTTGGCTAATGACCCCTTGAATTGTAGCTGCTCTAGATTGAGATGAGCTGTAGGTGTGAAACACAGGCCAGATTTTGAAAGCTTAGTATGAAAAAAAAAGTGAGATATCTCATTAATTTTGATTACATGTTGAAATGATAATATTTTGGATATTTTGGGTTAATAAAATGTATTATTCAAATTAATTTCACCTGTTTCTTTTTTCAGTGTTGCTACTGGAAAACTAAAAATTACATGTGTGGCTTGCATTATATTTCTATTGGATAGTGCTGGCCTAGAACATTCTACTCCATTCTCTGAAATTATTTGATATTTGGGATTGGTATAAGTACATTCAGTTTATAAAAATTTGGCGAAGGATACTAACAAAGTACTTCAGTTGGCCCAAACATGTCTCCTTACTTTAGTATTAATCAAAATTTCTTATTTTGGGACTGCTTGTTTAAATAGCAACCTCCTTTTATGACCAGGACAGTAGGAACACCATTGTGATCAAAACACAATTGGAATTTTTGTTGTCATTTTGGAGTCCATTGTTCTGGACTGTGCCTGAACATACTGATTATTAAATTTGACTATTGATCATTTTTTGCAGTTTTAGGAAGGTTTCTGATTTTTTTTTTCCTTTTGTTTTTAATTTAATTTTTTAAAAATTTTTGGCTGCATTGGGTCTTCATTGCTGCGTGCGGGCTTTCTCTAGTTGCGGCGAGCAGTGGCTACTCTTCGTTGCGGTACGCGGGCTTCACTTTGCAGTGGCTCCTCTTGTTGCGGAGCACGGGCTCTAGGCGCATGGGTTTCAGTAGTTGCAGCACGTGGGCTCAGTAGTTGTGGCTCACGGGCTCTAGAGTGCAGGCTCAGTAGTTGTGGCGCATGGGCTTATTTGCTCTGCGGCATGTGGGATCTTCCTGGACCAGGGATCAAACCGGTGTCCCCTGCATTGGCAGGCAGATTCTTAACCACTGCGCCACCAGGGAAGTCCCGGTTTCTGATTGTTTTTTAATGTCATCAGTTTTTTTCTGATACACACACATATATTTAAACATCATAGAAGTGGAAATTGGTATATATTCCTATGGTTACCTCTGCTTACCTGCTTATTTACGGTAGAAACTTTCCAAGGAAAGTAAAGACCAGCATTAACAATTACACCAGAGCTTATTTCTTGAACAGTATGTTGTATCTTACCAGTATTTTTCTCATGGACTATTGATCCAACACCTCTTCTCTGGCTTTGCCGCAGTTGCAAACCCCTTCACCACTTAGTCACACCTAGTCCCCATTTACACATGTCCCGGGCAGATGCCAAGTGACAGAAGTATGGGGCCTGGCCAGAACATGGACACAGCCGCCTGGGTCAGGTCTGCATATTCCTCTTGGCTGGGGGTCCTCTGTTTTTTCTACATGGGCTTCAGAGTTGTCAGGAGCTGTGAGTCTGGTACAGCCGCAGTTAGGGGATAAACCTGGTAGCATTTTTCGTGCACACCTGATGTAGGTTATTACTTTTCCCTGTGCTCCTTGGGTCACGAAGTCCTGTGGATGTTGTCTGAGTGCACCTCCCACCAGCTCTGCCTGGATTCAGGCTGCTTCTCTGCCTTCTGTGGTCGCATCTGCAGCAGCACCTGGAGGCCCCATCTCCATGCTTGCACACCTGGCTTCCCAAGAAAGCACTAGCGACCTAATGTGGTCACATTCTCCTGCTTCAGCCCACTGGGCGGCCTCTCATTCTCAGGATGAAGGCCCACTTCAGCTGAGCGTGCGAGGTGGGTCAGGCCTTTCCTCCTCCTGGGTTGCATTTTGGTCCCCGGGCTGCTCCACCTTCTCTGAAGGGTCTTCACACTTTCTCCCACCTCTGCCTTGGATGTGGAGGTGCACAGCACCCGCCATGCCTCTCCTTCTTTCTCTGCTGGGGGAACCCTACTCACCTCCAAGGGCTGACTACCCCAGCCCTTGTTACAGACAATAAAGGACTTCCTGGAGCTGCACTGCAGTGTTCCTGCTTGTATAACTATAGTTCTCTATACCCTTATTGGTTTTCTATACTGGACTGAGATGAAGGACTGACTTTTTCTCTAGTTCCTAATACATTTAGTTCCTTGGGCGTAATTGGATTGTTTCTTCATTAGTAGATATCCGTTACATTTAGTAATGCTAAAGAGACGCATGGTTGCATTTGTTTGCGGAGGAGGTTTCATGGTTTATGATCGGTACCTGTCCTGTGCAACATAGTAGCCACCTGTGGCTGCTCAAGTTGAAATGTGCTGCCCTTGGAAAATGCACACCAATTTTGAAGACTTAGTATGAGAAAACAATGTAAAATATTTTTAATATTGAGTACATGTTGAAATAATTTAGTATATATTAGGTTAGGTAAAATATATTAAAACGAATTTCACCTATTTCTTTTTACCTTTTTTAAAGTGGTTACTAGGGACTTCCCTGGTGGTCCAGTGGTTAGGACTCCGTGCGTCCATTGCCGGGGGCCCAGGTTCAATCCCTAGTCGGGGAACAAAGATCCCATAAGCGGCGTGGAGTGGCCAAAAGAAATTAAAAAAAATAAAATAAGTGTTTCTTGACCATCTATTATAAGAAAAAATAAAGTGGTTACTAGAGTATTTAAAAGTATATATGTGGCTCACATCATATTTCTGTTGGACTGAACTCTCTTAAGGTTCTTACTCTTAAACTACCCTTTTTCTTCATTCCAGATCTGAGATGACTAAAGGTGAAACCACTTTTATTTATTTAATTAAAAAAAATTCCTTTTTAAAAATTTATTTTTTATTGAAGTATAGATGATTTACAATGTTGAGTTAGTTTCAGGTGTACAGCAAAGTGACTCAGTTTATCTATCTATTCTTTTTCAGATTCTTTTCCATTTTAGGAAACTACTGTTAAATTATAAGCCTTTTGCACATAGTCAATTCAGAAGCTTTCATTGAAATACTTCATTTGACCTCTTCTAGCCTTGACTTCAAATTCCCATGAACAAAAACTATATGTGAACAGCTCACAGATCCTACAGATGCTGCGCTGTTTGCTTTCTTTCTGGTCCAGAGGAGCGGAGCTGTGGTAGCAGCCTGCCCAGCAGCCGCCTGTTCCCGCCGCAGGGCTTGTGGGGACTGGCAGGCTGTCCGCAGGAGAAGTGCAGGACATATCTACGGGGCCAGAGCTGAGTGAGTGAAGGTCGCAGCCTGCAGTGACAGTGCATTTCCTGTTCCCAGCAAGGCCACAGCTGCATTGTGATTCCTGGCAGCAGGTTTTGGCAGGTCGCTCTGGCACCCTGGGTGTTTGCAAGTCCGACTCAGCCCTGCAGGGTGGTAGGGTCCACCCTGCTGGGAGATGCAAGGTGGTGGAGCCTCCCAATCCTTGACGCACCCCCTTCCCCTGCATCCCCCTGTGCCCCCATGCCCTGGACACTGTGGGCAACAGCTCTGGGCAGAAGGGAGCTTTTCCCACAAGTCAAGGGTTGGCCATTCTTGGGTAATTATATGGATGCTTTGTACCAGGCTCTTGGAAGACAATTTGAAATGAAAGTAGGGTGCTTTTTTACATTTGATTATCAAATTCTAGATGGAAGAATGATTTTTTTTTTTTTTTTTTTGCGGTACGCGGGCCTCTCACTGTCGTGGCCTCTCCCATTGCGGAGCACAGGCTCTGGACGCGCAGGCTCAGCGGCCGTGGCTCACGGGCCCAGCTGCTCTGCGGCATGTGGAATCTTCCTGGACCGGGGCACGAACCCGCGTCCCCTGCATCGGCAGGCGGACTCTCAACCACTGCGCCACCAGGGAAGCCCAAGAATGATTTTTTTAAAAAACTATTTATTTGGAAATAATTTCAAACTTACAGAAAAGTCATGAGAATAGTAACAAGGCGCATCCCATGTATCTTTTGCCCAGATTTATCTACTGGTAACATTTTGCCCTATTTGCTTTGTCATTTGCTCTCATATGTGTGTTTGCGTGTGCATGCGTGTGCACACACACACACATACACACACAGACTGATATCATATATACGAGTCTGTGTGTGTGTGTATTTGTATGTATTATACTTTTTTCCTGGACCGTATGAGAATAAGTTGCATTTACATCATGGTTTTTTTCTCCTAAATACATATGTATTTTCTAAATTTAAGGATATTCTTTTTTTTTTTTTTTTTTTAATTTTTAATTTTTTTGGCCACACCGCACTGCACGCTAGATCTTAGTTCCCCAGCCAGGGATCAAACCTGGACCACGGCAGTGAAAGCGCCGAGTCCCAACCACAGGACCGCCAGGGAATTCCCAGATATTCTTTTACATAACTTCAGTTTAGTTACCAACTTCAGTAAATATTAACATTAATGTAAGACTTAATCTACTGCTTGTATTCCAGTTTTATAGTTGACCCCAAAATGTCTTTTAGAGCGTATTTTCCTCTCCGTTAAGCACCCAGTCTAGAATTACATATGTATTTAGTTGTCATGTGAACGGAAAGCAGTGAGTCTTCTCACACCCAGCACTTCCGGAAGGCTCTGACACCAGATGTGCAGGTTTTTCCACACCGAGCGGTTCTCCAGCTCTCCAGCAGACACTGACTGGGTGTCCTGCGACTTAACTGGATTCTGATACTATCTGCCTGTAGTTAGCACAGACCCCACAGACCCCTTATCTGAGGGTAAGGGCTCAGATGCTGATCTCAAGTTCAGGTCCTAACCCGTGCTTCTGACTGATCGGCTGTATATCAGAGGTTCCTACGGCCCCCTCCTCGAGTTGGAGAATTTTCTAGAGTGGCTCACAGTTTACTTACTAGATTTCTGGCTTTTTATAAAAAGGATACAAGTCAGGAACAGCCAGATGGAAGAGATGACAAAGCAGGGTGGGGTGGAAGGAGCCCGAAGCTCCTCTGCTTTGTCCAAGCGAGCTGCCCTCCCAGCACCTCCAGGCTTCAACTACTGGAACCTTCACATGCCCTTCAGTTAGGGGTTTTAACGGAGGTTTTGTTACATAGGAATAACAACAGACACTCCTTTCACCTTTACTTATGGAATTCCAAGAGTTTTGGAATGACTTATGAAATTCCAAGAGTTTTAGGAGCCCTGTGCTAGGAAAGGGGACAAAGACCAAATATATGTTTCTTTATATACATCACAACATCACAGCCGGCCTCTTCTCTGACATGGAACAGTTCCTCTGCCTTTTTTCTTTTTTTTTGGTCTTTTATGATATTGATGTTTCAGTGGAGGAATGTTTTAAATGTTAAGAACAAACCTGTTGAAGAGCTAGGAGAAAATACATTTTTGTCATCTTTTGGTTCTATGGGAAAGACCTTTGCAAGCAAGACCTTAAAGAAATGCCAGACATAGAGTTTGACTTTCTGAAAAATGTAAAATTCCTATATAACCAAACCACAACCTAACAAACAGAAACCCCAATGAAATCCAGGAGGATAGGCAGAAAGCTCTTTCAAGCAATTAGAAAAAGACCCACATCCTAAAAAAGCAGGCAGAGGGCATGAATAGGTAATGCACAAAAGAACAAATACAAATGGCCAGTAACATGAAAAACAAACAACTCCAAGGGCGTTCCAGAGAATGCAGATCAAAACAGTGGGGGACCCTGATTAATTTTCAAAAGACTGATTAAATGACTGAGCATGATTCTTCACTGTTGGCAAGCGTGGGGAAAGGGGTATTCTAGCACACTGCTGATATGATGGACATGGATGCAAAATTTATTGGGCAGATACATTAGGGAACATGTATCAAAGCTTTAAATAGCATTGACTCAGTGTTATGAGTTCTGTGGCCGATTAACTGCTATAGATTTGTACATTTTGTAGTTTACAGATTTTTATTTTTTTAATATATGCCTCCAGGCTTGTAGATAATAGAGGCATATCTCTTCAAGAAAATATGCTTTTGGTTCATCGAAGGGAGCTTATTTGCATCAAAAAGGTTTCTTTGGAAAACATTAAGAGGTTTTTTTTTTTTTTTCCAATGATAAGTGGCTCTTTTTAGTTAAATACGAGTTCAGTAAGTAGTTTCGCTTTACAGTTAGAGTGAAGTGTATCTGGGTGTTGGCATGACGTGGTGTTGACTGTGGGGTCTATCTAATTCTGCTCAGCAGCCCCCTAGAGTCAGGAGACGTCTCTGGATTTGGTGGAGATGGGGTTGATGAGGACAGTGGGGCTTTAGGGAGACTCCCATGGCAGCGGAGCAGTCTGGGGGTTGTTTTGTGCCGTGGGCTTGAGATCCCAGTGATCACAAAGGTAGGGGTGGGAAAGCTCAGCTGCGTCTGGTGGTGGCACTGGTTGGGGGATGAAGGACAGTGAAGGAGTGAGTGCCGGGCTCCTTGGCAAGAGGGAGTTGCTGTTTTGAGGATGGCCTTGAGGATTTTAATCCTGGAGTCAAGTTTGCCAGGATGGTGATGCACTGGTTGTTCGGATGGCGAGGTGGTGAGGTAGGGTGTGGGGATGGATGATTCGGGTTGGAGGAGACGTTAGCTGGTGATGTGGATTTGGTGAGAGGGACAAGCTGAGTGCTAGATGCTCAGAGACTGAAAAGGAGTGTTGGTGGAAGGGGCCTATGCTTGGAGAGTCTGAGAATGGGGCAGGTGCAGACGACTAAGCATTGACGCAGTGTGGTCGTATCTGCCCGTGCCGGCTTTCTCACTATACGGAAGCTTCTCTTTCATGGCAACTTGTCCAGAGCTGCTTTTTTCCTTCTCAAGTAGGTGGTCCACTCCCTCTGTTTTCATCTGATCTCCCCCCGCCACCCCATCATTCATTCTAGGAAGCTTAACCCTTTTCGTTCACTGTCACCCTTCTGCCTCAGTATAGCTCCCTTCACCCCCCGACCCACCCTTCCCTTATTCTTGGAGGAAGATTCCTACCCTCTCGGCTGTGAGGGACACCCCCATTTGTCCAGCACAGCCTCGCCCTTCCTCCCTGTGGGAACCTGCAGCTTCGTTTCCATTTCCCCGTATCTCCAGCTCTAGTCCTCTGTACTTGGGGTCACACACAGAGCTTGGAGGAGAGATTATGGATTTCCTTATGCGCAGAATCAGAAGGAAATGGACCTCCTCAGGTCTCATGTCTTAAGCATTTTAAGTTTTATCTAGTCTACTCTTCAGAATATCATGGTTTTCAAACCATGCAGCTTAGAGCCCCAACAAGGGGAGGGGATGCTGCCCCCCTCCCCAACTCCCACCCCATTTTGAAAATTGGAGCTTCCAACCTCTGTTTCAACCTCTGTTTAGAAAGAGCAACTCTTTCTAAATTCTGATTAAGGATTTATCTGGGCAAAGCGTTTGTGGCTTAAAGAAAGTGAGCCACTGGTTTTAAAAATGAATCATGGCATATACTTCTACGAGTTAAAGCCACTATATGTTAGCACCTTAATTAGACTGTTTCATAGTTTGGAAAATCTGAAGGCATTTATATTATATTGGAGACTGCTTTCATAACTTATCACTGGAAAGAGATTAAAACATTACAAGACCAAAACAGTCTTAAATAAAATTGTTTCTGTAAATAAGTGACACAAAAATTTTGACCTATTTGTCAGAATAAGGCCTGTCTCCCAAAGGCTTCGGACTAACCTCAAAGAAAATTTTGCATTCCTGAGAAAACAAGATGACCCAGCCAATGTTCTACCTAAAAGGGCATCTGTTAGAAAGTGATGAAGCCACATATTGTAGAGCCAAGTAGAAAGTAATAGATTTGAATACTGATGTTCACGTGTACATAATGTAGTGTTGGCGTTGTCAAGCTGAGATGTATCTGTGGATGTATCTATGGTACCTAAGGCAGACCTCACCAAATTTCCTTCCTCCCCTCTTCCTGTTAGAAACGCTGTCTAGAGGTGCACACCCGTGCACATGTAAGTGTGTGCACACCTACATTCATCACCAGTGGCCCGTGATTTGGGCCCTTTCCTCTGCCTTTTCATTGCTTTTCTGCATTAGAAAGGAATGAAAGGTGGGTGGCTTCTGCCCCTCTAACTTAAACCCCTTTAATCTGGCTTTCCCCATGGACATGTGGAAGGCCCACCCTCTTGGTAGGTAATCCTCTTACCTCTCTGAAAACGCTTTTGATCAGATATCTTCGTTTGAGGTCCCACAGACACAGAGTCAAAGACAAGGATTTGAGTGCAAGTCCTAGTTTATTTGGGATGGAGGTAGGGGAGTGGGAAAGTGAGACCAGGAGGAGAAGGTGGCCGATATGGGTGCATTATTAAGCCAGTTCCCGCTGTGGGCAACAGGTGGGTAATTCTGTGGGGAAGATGTGAGAGCTGGTCTGGAGCACTTAGCTCAGAGTTATTCCCCCCGAGGGGCGAGGCAACTTGGGTCTGTATAGGCTAACTTGAAGGCTGCTCTTGAGGGGCGTGTAGGTGGCAGAGCAGATTATGGTGACAGGAGGGAACAGAGCTGCTGGCAGTTGGAGGCCAGGAGATGTGCTCTGAAGGGGTAAGGGAAAGGGATCTGGGTGGGGTACCAGCTGCGTTCTCTATCCCAGACTTCGGACTGGGCTTCATGGTTTGGTCTCTGGAGTAGCCTGACCCATGCTTGACACCTGGATTGTTCCTTGAGAATCTTTAGTTCCATCTCCCTTTAAAAAGGCAAGGAAAAGCCTACCCTTCTCCATAGTTTAATCTTTCTTTAGAAGTCATCTCAAGCACTTCTAGGTCCAAGCATTTTCAGTCAACATACCTGAAAGGATCGCTCTTGAAGGGCAGTGCCTGTTAGCACAGTGAGCACAGTGATTAGTTCTGGGGACACAGACCTGAGAGCCACGGTCCCGCCCAGAGGTGCTCCTGGGCTCCTGGTTGGGTATTGGATGGCTTACCTAGAGAGCACCCCTTTCAAGTGAAAGGGGCTTGAAGTGAATCATCCAAAAAATCATCCAAAAAATATGTGTGTGGGTGCTTCAGAATTTGGGTCAAACATCCTTTGCTTTCAGACCCCAGCTCTGCCTTGTTGGCCAATTGACATTGGAGGAAACAGCATTCAGTCTCTGTGAGCCTCAGTTTCCTCAACTGTAAAATGGGGCTACTCATCCCTACTTCATAGGATTATTTTGAGGATAAAACATGTTCATCTTGAAAAATGGGCTGGATTTGGGAAGAAGAGAGGACAGGGGTGTGGGAGGGGAGGAGGGTGATGGATATGCCACTTAATGATAGTGAGACAACAGAATAAAGGTAGGAAAGGTGGGTTTGGAGCGTGACCGTGCAGGACGTTGAGTCTCAAACTCAGACAGGCCTTGGGGCTTTGCTGCAGAGACAGTGAGGTTTCACTGCATCTCAGGAGGGCTGAGGAAAAGGGCCTTCATTCAGTTTTTACTGATACTCTTTTTTGGTCTTTCCTGATATGTGATATTCTTGGCCACCAGAACTGTTCACAGGACTTAGAGCTAAACCTTTAGGGAGCCTGGTTTTGGGGTCCTTCTGAACCACACTCCTCAAATCCTGGATCTAGCCTGTAGGACCACAGGACCCTCTTGGCATGATGAAAATTGGCTTATATGGAAACATATAAGAATTTAACACCGTCGTATCCAGACTTGGTGCCAACAAGTTCCAGATCTTAAAACCGTACATTAGCTGCTGGTCATTTTCAGTGTTGGAGGGGGAGGTTCGTGCTTAACAAGGTGGTGGTCTCTTACAATTATAAGTCGATTTTGTGTGAAGATATCAGTCTTATAGGGGTTCAGAAAGTTCCTCTATTGACAGTGCAGTCTGATGGGTTGACATTCCAGAAGGTTCCTGTGAGAGGATGTTCTATTTTATTTTATTATTATTATTTTAAAAATTTATTTAGTTTTGGCTGCATTGGCTCTTCGTTGCTGCGTGCGGGCTTTCTCTGTAGTTGCGGCCAGCAGGGGCTACTCTTTGTTGCGGTGCACGGGCTTCTCATTGCGGTGGCTTCTCTTGTTGTGGAGCACGGGTTCTAGGCGCGCAGGCTTCAGTAGTTGTGGCACGTAGGCTCAGTAGTTGTGGCTCACAGGCTCTAGAGTGCAGGCTTAGTAGTTGTGGCGCACGGGCTTAGTTGCTCCGCGGCATGTGGGATCTTCCTGGACCAGGGCTCAAACCTATGTCCCCTGCATTGGCAGGCAGATTCTTAACCACTTTGCCACCAGGGAAGTCCCATTTTTATTTTATTTTTATTTTTTGGCTGTGCCACTCGGCTTGTGGGATCTTAGTTCCCCAGCCAGGGATCAGACTCGGGCCCTCTGCAATGAAAGCACGGAGTCCTAACCACTGGACCGCCAGAGAATTCCCGAATGTTCCATTTTAAAATGGAGACTGTTTGTGGTTTCCATCTACTTCTCACCTGTTTTCCTTTGATCTTTATCTTAAGCCGCTCACGTTTCCCACCTGGAGAATGTGTCAGAGGAAGAAATGAACAGACTCCTGGGAATCGTGTTGGATGTGGAATATCTCTTTACCTGTGTCCACAAGGAAGAAGATGCAGATACCAAGCAAGTTTATTTCTACCTATTCAAGGTGAGACTTCCACATTTTGAAGGGCTTTGCTTCTTTCTCTCACTGTTCAAATGTTATCCATGGGCCAGGTCATGTGGGAAGGCTCTCAGCTTAGACACTTCTGGCCCTCGGGTTTGCAGAAGCATGTGTTTCTCCGTGAGGGACTCTAAAATGACCCACCAAACTTGGAGCACATCACTCTCCTCGAGAGCCTTCCTACTTGTACACAGAGTTGAATATCTTTATGTGCTTATAGATTTCTTTCCATTGCCTATCCATCCATCCAACAAGGACTTACCACATACCTGCTCTATGCATCGTGCTCGTGTAGGCATGAGGGATATAGATCAGTGGGCAAAACAAAGTCCTTGCCCTCATGGAGTTTACACTTCAGTAAGAGAGGCAGACAATCAAGTCAACAGTATGTTTGCAGGTGGTGGTAAGTGCTGTGAAGAGAGACAAAGCAGGGTAAGTGGCATCAGAATGTCAGGGGTGCTGGGGGCTGCAGCGACGTGGTACTAAGGAAGAGCAGTTAGGAAAGGCCTGTCTGCAATGACAGTTGAGCAGAAACCACAGCGGGGGCATGAGAGCCACCCCTGAAAAGGGCCGGGGAAGCGCCTTCCAGGCAGGGGCGTGTAGACCGTGTTCCGAGTGAGCTGGATGTGATGCCCAGCATGGTGGGGCCCAGGCGGCAGGGGGAGGCAGGGGAAGTGGCTGGAGGGATGCTGCTAAGACCTCGACTCTTCAAGGGGAGGAGTCAAGAATTTCCAGATTTGTTTTGGCATCTTACCACTGTTCTCTGTGCCTGTTGACACCAGTCATCTAGCACTGCTGCCACTCCCCGCCTCTGCCTCTTCACGGCTCTGCCTCAGCTCCATTGGGTCCCAGGCCCTCGTTTCCCACTGATACGGGTCTCCCCACGCTGGTGATGGCGATCAGGACTGACAGATGGGGGAGGGAAACCGGGGGTGGGAAAATGGAGAGAGGAAATTCAGGTTGCTAAAAATAGATTCACAAAGGAGGCCGACAGAAGGAATAATTTAAAAAGCCCCAGAACCTGCTACTGAGGGCACTGTTGATTATGTATTGTGTAACCCTTATAAGGATCTCTAAAAACAAAAACAAAACCCAAAACACTCCCCTTCCCCTCGGGGCTTACAAGCCAGGAAAAGTTTGCCTCTCCTAATGAGGGCTGGGCTCATTTTATATGACAAGGAGAGATCCATTTTCCTTTGAGTTTCCTCTTTTGCCTTGCCTGCTAGGAATCTCAGGGCAAATTTTATACCCAATTCTTAGAACTTTGGTGAGGGCAGAGGGGTCTGAATTTACTTGAGATATGTAATTTTCCCTTTTCCCCTTTTATTAACTTTTTTTTTTTATTGTACTACTGGGGTTTTGGGGGTCGATGGGGGACGGGAGTGGGAGAGGGAATTATATTTTCAACTTTTGGAGTCACGTGGGGCTATTAACACTAAAACAGTAAATGTTGGGGAGGGCTGTAGGGGGAGGGAGGAAAAGGCAAGGGAGAGAGACCACAGCCATTAGCAGGCGCCAGGCTGCTCCAGGTGACAACTTGTTGACATGACCGTGAGGCCTGAGTCATCTGGACTGAACCCTGGCAGGTTCATACTGTTTAGAGCTTCTTTGGAAAAAGGCCTTAGTTGAAGGAAAACAACGTCTGCATGACTGCAGCTATTATTTGTCTTGGAACTCAGCTCCCTGGCGGGCGGTTCCTTACTGCCCTGCTGGAAGGGAAGGTTTCCATCCTGTCGGCCTCCTCTAGGTTCTGTTTAATCACCAACCAACAGGCCAGAAAACACTGCTCCGCTTTGAAGTATGTTTTCTCTCTCCCTTTCTTACCTCTCTCATCTTTAGCCATGCAAATATCTTTGCTTTTGAGAACAAAATCCAAAATGTTCAGCATTCTCCCCTCTCCTCCCCCAAAGTCATTCTTTGGGCAAATAAGTTATACATCATCCGTTTCTTAGTTTTGAAAAAGCAGTTCCTGTGTCTCTTATGTCTCCATAATTAAATTAAAATGTTATTGTGCATTTTAGTAGCATTTTGGAAGCTTCTGCCTTAGAGGTTGAAAATGAACTTGGTGAAAAGCTGCTTCCTGAAGCTCATTTTATCCCTAGTGCTTGTCAGTGTGGTTCTGGAGCTCAGCTAGCTGGGTTCCAATCCTGGCTTCATCACTTAGTGAATGTGACCTCAGGCAAGTCACGTTTCCTTATCTATAGACAATGATAGCACCTACTTCAAGAGGTTGTTAGGAGGATTAATGAGGTAATACAGATAAAGAACCACAGAGAGTGCCTAGAAAAAGTCAGGAAGCAAATGCTTGCTGCTACTATTAAAGTCTTCGTATATGCCTATTTATCCCAGCTTCATCCTTTTGTAGATGAAGAAGCGGAGATTCGACATCTCCCCAGTTCATCCGTCTACCTCCAAATTGAAACCCTCAGTGGGTCAAGTTCCCAAATGGTCTTACTTTTTTTTTTTTTTTTAAACATCTTAATTGGAGTATAATTGCTTTACAATGCCAAATGGTTTAACTGGACAAAAAAGTAGGCAGCCAGAATTATTTGTATCTAAATTTGATAATCAGTCTTTTTATATCCTTAGAAACACATACAACAACTTATCATTATGGCACCTTTATTTTTGTAAAGATGGGCATGATACATTGATAAGATCAGCAAATACTACATGTGAGTAATTTATATGGAACCTCTAGAAGGAAATGAGGCCCTTATAAGACCCGGCTCAGGGGGCACACAGGGTGTTCTTCAACCTTGGGGGTTCGTCTATTTCCACTAACTCCTGGGAGAAAGTTTGCCATGTTTTGTTTCTATTGAAAAGGCAATCAGTGGAGAAAGGAGAGAAAGATGTAAATAAATGTGTAATAAATAAATAAATATGTAATAAATAAATGAATAAATGAGTGAGTGAATGAATGAATGAATGCATGGTCGTATATCATAACTGGCCCATGTGTAAAGGTTACTGAAGATTCAAGCAAAGGTTGAAGGTAAAGAATTTCAAGATCAAATTTATTTTCAAACTAGGTCTTAATGAGTGGTTCCTCGTTCTTTTTTCTCTCTGATATTTGCTCTTTGAGGGCTTTAAATTCCAATGGCAGGGATTAAGAGTAACATTTTTGTTTTATGGGCGTTGAGATGCCAGAACACTTGGCCCGCATTCTGTGGATGGAGAGGAAATGAAAAAAGACCTCAACAGTGAAAGTTGCCAATTGAGAGCCCTACAGAATACACTGTGTATTTTAGAGAAAAGCCTAAGCTTAAAATGTCTCAAAATAAGATGTTAAAATGAATTCCCTGGTGGTCCAGTGGAATTCATTCCACTGCAGGGGGCACGGATTTAATCCCGGGTCAGGGAACTAAGATTTTTCTTTAGCACATCACGATTGCAGCATGCATGCCGCAGCCACCGCCAAAAACAAAAACACAAAAACAAACAAACAAACAAGAATACTAAATTTGTTACTCTTATATATTACCTTTAATCCACATCTTGGTTGATTAAATATCTTAGGGAAAAAATAACATCTAAGTTTAAATGGGGCTTCTAACCTCCAACTGATGTAGCCTCAACTGTACTGAGCCCTTAACCTCCCTCCAAGGCTGACCTCCTACCTCATCTTCCTGCAAATGCTTTTCCGTCCTCTTGTTGTGTTTCATGTTTGTCCTCCTTTCCAGACTCAGTTTATACCCTTCCTCTTCTGTGACATCTTCCCTCGGTAAGGCAGACTTCTGAGCTCTCATCCTCTGGGCTTATACTGCACTTACTGCCTTTGCGACTTATTTGGAATTTCTCTTCTGCCAACCTTTTTTTTTTCCTTTTCTATGTGGGAAGACAGCATGGTATCGCCTGGCCCAGCTCCATTATGTGGCCTCTTTTTTTTTTTTTTTAAATGTTTTGTAATACTTTTATGATATTATTAGTGTTAAGCAAGACAACATTATTAATATTATTTAGAAATATCGTTAAGACCTAAATTCTGATAAACAAAAAGAGGAAGAGTTGACACATTAAGTAAATTAAAAAAAGAAATTATAAAGACCATAAATAAAGCTAAAAGGCAAACAACAGAATGGGAGAAAATATTTGTAATCTTTTTTCTTTTTCAATTGGGGTATAGTTGTTTTACAAAGTTGTGTTAATTTCCACTGTACAGCGAAGTGAAGTAGAGTTCCCTGGGCTATATAGCAAGTTCTCATTAGTAATCTGTTTTATACATATTAGTGTATATATGTTAATCCCAATCTCCCAATTCATTCCATCTCCCTTTTCCCCCCTTGGTGTCCATAAGTTTGTTCTCTACATCTGTGTCTCTATTTCTGCCTTGCAAACCAGTTCATCTGTACCAATTTTCTAGATTAATGTGGCCTTTTTTTCCCAGCAGGATTGTAAGCTTGGAGACTCCATAGTGTCTGTGTGTGTGTGTGTGTGTGTGTGTGTGTGCGTGCGTGTGTGACACGTCTATTTCCACTAACTCCTGGGAGAAAGTTTGCCATGTTTTGTTTCTATTGAAAAGGCAATCAGTGGAGAAAGGAGAGAAAGATGTAAATAAATGTGTAATAAATAAATAAATATGTAATAAATAAATGAATAAATGAGTGAGTGAATGAATGAATGAATGCATGGTCGTATATCATAACTGGCCCATGTGTAAAGGTTACTGAAGATTCAAGCAAAGGTTGAAGGTAAAGAATTTCAAGATCAAATTTATTTTCAAACTAGGTCTTAATGAGTGGTTCCTCGTTCTTTTTTCTCTCTGATATTTGCTCTTTGAGGGCTTTAAATTCCAATGGCAGGGATTAAGAGTAACATTTTTGTTTTATGGGCGTTGAGATGCCAGAACACTTGGCCCGCATTCTGTGGATGGAGAGGAAATGAAAAAAGACCTCAACAGTGAAAGTTGCCAATTGAGAGCCCTACAGAATACACTGTGTATTTTAGAGAAAAGCCTAAGCTTAAAATGTCTCAAAATAAGATGTTAAAATGAATTCCCTGGTGGTCCAGTGGAATTCATTCCACTGCAGGGGGCACGGATTTAATCCCGGGTCAGGGAACTAAGATTTTTCTTTAGCACATCACGATTGCAGCATGCATGCCGCAGCCACCGCCAAAAACAAAAACACGAAAACAAACAAACAAACAAGAATACTAAATTTGTTACTCTTATATATTACCTTTAATCCACATCTTGGTTGATTAAATATCTTAGGGAAAAAATAACATCTAAGTTTAAATGGGGCTTCTAACCTCCAACTGATGTAGCCTCAACTGTACTGAGCCCTTAACCTCCCTCCAAGGCTGACCTCCTACCTCATCTTCCTGCAAATGCTTTTCCGTCCTCTTGTTGTGTTTCATGTTTGTCCTCCCTTCCAGACTCAGTTTATACCCTTCCTCTTCTGTGACATCTTCCCTCGGTAAGGCAGACTTCTGAGCTCTCATCCTCTGGGCTTATACTGCACTTACTGCCTTTGCGACTTATTTGGAATTTCTCTTCTGCCAACCTTTTTTTTTTCCTTTTCTATGTGGGAAGACAGCATGGTATCGCCTGGCCCAGCTCCATTATGTGGCCTCTTTTTTTTTTTTTTTTAAATGTTTTGTAATACTTTTATGATATTATTAGTGTTAAGCAAGACAACATTATTAATATTATTTAGAAATATCGTTAAGACCTAAATTCTGATAAACAAAAAGAGGAAGAGTTGACACATTAAGTAAATTAAAAAAAGAAATTATAAAGACCATAAATAAAGCTAAAAGGCAAACAACAGAATGGGAGAAAATATTTGTAATCTTTTTTCTTTTTCAATTGGGGTATAGTTGTTTTACAAAGTTGTGTTAATTTCCACTGTACAGCGAAGTGAAGTAGAGTTCCCTGGGCTATATAGCAAGTTCTCATTAGTAATCTGTTTTATACATATTAGTGTATATATGTTAATCCCAATCTCCCAATTCATTCCATCTCCCTTTTCCCCCCTTGGTGTCCATAAGTTTGTTCTCTACATCTGTGTCTCTATTTCTGCCTTGCAAACCAGTTCATCTGTACCAATTTTCTAGATTAATGTGGCCTTTTTTTCCCAGCAGGATTGTAAGCTTGGAGACTCCATAGTGTCTGTGTGTGTGTGTGTGTGTGTGTGTGTGTGCGTGCGTGTGTGACACTGACTGATTTTTTTTTTTTTTTTTAATGATTTCCTTACAGCTCTTGAGAAAGTCTATTTTACAAAGAGGAAAACCTGTGGTTGAAGGCTCTTTGGAGAAGAAACCCCCATTTGAGAAACCTAGCATTGAACAGGTAAAGAGATACAAGAGGAGCCCCTTTTTTAGTGCTTTAAGGCTGAACAAATGTTCTCATTTTCATCCTCATTGCTGGCTTAGAGATGTTCAAGTCTGTAGGAATTGTCTTGGGCCCTTTGGATCAGAAGTGAATACTTACTGTAATAAATGATCTAGCTTGTGTCTCTTAGGGTTGCTGAACGCTCAGAATTCACTGTGTGTTTGGGAAAGAAAAAAATTAAGTAGAGCATGTAGTTCGTCAGAACACATGAAATGGGCTTTTTCTTGGTGTTGATGTTTTAAAATTAAGTCTTTGTCCCTCTGTTTGCACTGTTGAAAAGTCTATTGAGGCGAGGGAATTCAGGAGCAATGTGAAAAACATTGTAAGTCAAGTAAAAAGCACAGAAAAGAAATGAGATTTTGTGTCCAGAAATTGGCTTACTGGTACATTATGATTCCTGCAAAGAAGCCGAGATTTACTTGGGGAATCTGTTGATATGTATAGACCTTTTCTATTAGGTGTTGTCAGGATCTCTCATCAGTATCAATTTTTTGGCCCATCATTGTTCGCCTAAGTAAATCTCAGATACTCTGGACTGAATTTCTTGATGAGAATAATTACAGAAGACATTACATCAGAAACAAATAAATGTATTTTATCAGTCAGTTTTTCATAGAAAAAATGTTGTCTTCAATCCCTATGAAATAAGAATTCATTGTCCCTTTATTTGAAATTAAATTAGATGGGAGTGTTCTGAAGAAAGATTAAATTAATCCACAAATCCACAGATTATTTTAAAAGGCCATAATTTTGAATAAGAATTTTCTTTTGGTAGGTTTCCTAAAACCGAAAGAGTGAGAGTAAAAGTTCAAATTCTAGTGGTTTAGTTCAAAAATTAAAATTTTATGAATGTAAAAACATTATTTTTATACAAGAATCTCATTATATTTGAGCTACTGTTTTGACAGTACAGCAAGAGTTATGCTGCAAAATAGCCATATTTTATTGTTCATGGGTTTTGACTTTTTCAGTCCGTGATTTTGAATTTTTCTTTAGCACGTCACGATTGCAGCAGGCATAGAATTGCAACTCACAGCCTCTGTGTCTTGTCACTTTTCATAGACTGTGATCTGAGGCATGATTCCTTCTGGGCATTCCTGTTTTCTAACAGGGAAAAGGAAGAGGATTTTGTAAACAGAGAAATGTCTTTTCTTTTGCTAATGACCACCAACGGGGCTGACTACGTGAGTGTTCAGGATTGCACAGCTGCATGAATAAATTGCCTTTCCTCCTTTTAGGGTGTGAATAACTTTGTACAGTACAAATTTAGTCACCTGCCATCCAAAGAAAGGCAAACAATAGTTGAGTTGGCAAAAATGTTCCTGAACCGCATCAACTATTGGCATCTGGAGGCTCCATCTCAACGAAGACTGCGATCTCCCAACGATGATATTTCTGGATACAAGGAGAACTATACAAGGTAAGCAGATGGCCGGTTCTTCTTCTTTGGCCCATAAAGTACATTGCAGACCTAGCATTGCTACTTACCTCTGCAAGCAGAGGGTTGCCCAGTTATCACGGGACTCCATCAGTTAGAGAGAACGTCTAATTTAACTCCCCAGACTCCTACTCTTCATTAATAGCATGATGTTTTGGAGGGTGAGGGATCCAAATCATCTAGACCTGAACTATTTAATACGATAGTTGCCAGCCACATGTGGTCACTGAGCCCTTGAAGTGTGGCTGGCATGAATGGAGATTTCTAAGATTGTACCAAAAAAAAAAAAAAAAAAAATCGAATGTCAAGATTACGTGTTGAAATGGTAATATTTTGGAAATATTGAATTAAATAAAATATATTAAAGTTAATTTCACCTGTTCTTTTTACTTTTTTAATGTGACTTACTGGGAAATTTAAACGTGTGGCTTACATTTACAAGTGTGGCTTGCATGGTATTTCTATCGAACACTGCTGATCTAGATAATTATACTATGACTCTGTAATTATTATATAGAGACATCATTAAAAAAAATAAGCAATGACCATGAATATAATAGTGTTAAAATCTTTTTTAAAGAAGGAAAGATCACCATAGTCCCAGCAGCATGGTATAAATAGTATCATTATACATATTGTCTTACAGTCATTGTCTCTTTAAATAGATATTTTACATTTGTTAGAATGAAAGAAAATACAAAATTTGCATCCTTTTTGTCCCCCATTCAGACGTTTTACTGGTTGTATTATAGTCTGTTGAACTGATGTACTGTAATTTACCTAATCATGTCTCTATTGGTGGACATCAAACATATTCTTGGATTACACATCCAAGAATTACACATTTTTCTAAAGTGGGAATTTATTTTATTTTATTTTATTTATTTATTTTTTTTGTGGTATGCGGGCCTCCCTCTGCTGCGGCCTCTCCCGTTGCGGAGCACAGGCTCCGGACGCGCAGGCTCAGCGGCCATGGCTCACGGGCCCAGCCGTTCCGCGGCATGTGGGATCCTCCCAGACCGGGGCGCGAACCCGGTTCCCCTGCATCGGCAGGCGGACGCGCAACCACTGCGCCACCAGGGAAGCCCCAGGGAATTTATTTTTATTATGCCTTGCAGAATAATAGAATTGACTTAAGAGTCATAAACATGGGCCCTACAAAATAGAATGACTTACATTTATTTTTATTTAAGTAAGACAGTGACTTGTATTATCCATTCTGTTCACTTTTTAAATAAATTTTCCCATTTACATTTTATAGGCACATCCAGCTTTTCACATTTTCTGCGCACCTGCAGCGCGCCTCACGGTTCCCCACCACCGACCCCGATTTAAAATAGGCAGTGTTTTTCGACAGCTTGTAAAGACCACTTGTACCCAGGTTATTTTCTGTAACAGCGGATGACAAAGAGGAATGGGTGTAGTTGAAGATAAGCTTTTCTCTCTGATCACTGACCTGATTTCATGAGTTAAACCCCCTTTCCCTCTTTTCTCCCCTTTTACAATATATACAATTTGAGTTATAAAGTATTTTATCTTAATAATTGTAAAGATTTACAGATTTCTTCAAAATCAACTTTTTAAATTATGTCTTCATTTTCACACCTTCATTTCAGAGTTTTATATTAACAATAGTTCCTATAGTATTGTTACTCTTGTTTATAATGAGTTGAGATAATAGAACTCTCAAAAATATGTGTCTTTTAACTCCATCTGTGAACGATTGACAAAGCTGAATATTTGTCAAAGCCAAACCCCTGAAAATATTTGCCTCTTTTTGTTTGTTTTTCTCGTTTTTTTGTCTGTTTTTTTTTTTCCTTTGGTCGTGCCAGCTTGTGGGATCTTAGTTCCCTGAACAGGGATTGAACCCGTGACCCCTGCAGTGGCAGCACGGAGTCCTAACCACTGGACCGCCAGGGAATTACCAATATTTGCCGCCCTTAACAGAGGAAAAATTGTTTCATCAAGAAGGGGAATTAATTGTGAAGCAGCACGGGAGTTAATGCTGTATTTTAGAAAACAGAATAAAAATACTATGTAGCACTTGGGAATTACCAAGAAGTGGGCGGCACTTATGAATACTCAAGGAGTCGTAAAAAATAGAAGTCGAGTTCTGGAATGAGCGATGGGTTTGAATCACGGCTCCATCCCTCCCCAGTTCTGTGTGTGTGTTAGAGCTCTCACCTCGCCTCCTGGACCTTCTGTTTCTTCCTCTGCCCGGTCCCATGGCTGTTGTGTGTCCCCTGCGGAGGCCCGTGCATGGCGTCTGGCGCACAGCACAGGCGCTGGGAAGATGCTAGTCATGCTTTCCCCCCAACACACGCCCTCCAAAACTCAGTCACTGCCAGCGCGCGACTCTTCAGCTGGAGTGTGTGCAGTGGGATGAGAGGGTAGCGATTTGAGGGTCACTTTAGAAAGGGCGCCGAGAGACAGCCGCAGGGTCCTGGCTGGCCCCGCCTCCTCGCCCCAGCCGAGGGCGGAAGGGTGGAGTCCGATATGGGGAAGGGAAGCGGCGAGGGGCTCGAGTGAGCCTGTCCTGCAACCTGCCGATTTCTAGGCGGGACGGAGATCAGGAGCCTCTGTAAATAATAAATAAGGGAATGAAGGTAGATGTGCCTCCCGCCCCCCACCCCCGGCTTCCCCACCACCGCCGTGTTGAGGAAGAAAGGGGAGCAGAGGGGAACAACCTGTGAACATTATCAGAAGCGAGACTTGTTTCGACCACGTGGGAATTTAAAAAACCACACGCCTCCGCGGCATGATGTCTCACTGATACCATCTTCTCCAAAATAGGTCCTGTTACAGCTGCAGGCACCACGTGACGTGTCAGTGAACCTCAGGAGCTGGACTGTTGGTTCAGCATGTAATTTACAACAGTTGTAGCCGTTAGGACCGAGGGGCGGAAAACTCGTGGAGTGCACGTCAGCATGAAGATGGGGAGAAACAGTATTCTCCGTGGAAGAGAATAGACTCAGAAAACGATTATGTTCCTCACAAAGCTAACCTGTGAGGATCTAGCCAATAAAAAATTAAGTGCAGACTGAACAGTAGAACTGCTTAAATTACTTATCCTCTCTGTTCTGACTTAAGGAAAAACGTAAATATTTTATATGTTAAAAATATCTGGTATGTTAATGTTAATATACTTAACCTTAACAATTTATATAAGTATATATTAAATATACCTTTATAAGTCCCCCAGAAATCACTGTGGTGTTGAAAAAAATCTGGACAAATATTTTGAAATTCCCTGAATTCCATGATGGTGTGCTAATATAATTTCACGAGGAAATAACTGGAAAATAAAGTGTCAAAGGAATAAGACTTCTTGCAATACATCTGACCAACAGAATATGCTAAAGGATAGTGGCAAATAATTAGCCTTAGATTCTCAGTTGTGCAGACCTTCTCAAAATTAGCGGTCATGCCTATACTGGGGAGATGCATTGTAAGAATACTGAGCAAGTTAGATATAACTAAATTGATTTTGGTGAAACAGTTGTATTAACTACTGCTGTATGAGGTATAGCCTGTCACCATGCTTCCTGGGCATTCATAATTAGGTGTGTAAATCTAGGGCAGTATTTATCACAGAGCGTGGAAAGAACAGTGGATTGGCAGCCGGGAGACCTAGCTTCTAGTCTGGTCTCTAAAAGTAACTAGCCTTTAGTTTGGGAGAACTGGGAGAGGTCACTTAATTCCTGAAAACCTTAGGATTTTCAGTCTAGCAAGTAAGTAGGATGACATGGTCTTCTGCAGTCAAGTTCTCCAATTCTATTCACGTTTTAAAGAAAGCAAGGTGGTTGCAAATCACCACAATGCGGTTAAGAAGTCAGAGACAGTTGTTTGAACCATCAGTCAATTGCATGCCCGTGCCGTCACCGTTAGGCATACAAAGATCCCTGAGCTGTCCTTTCACTTCTTTGGAGAAGACCTGAAACCAGTCGTTTAGGTATAATCTTTTCCTCCAGGTTAGTCTTTGGAGGAGCGTGTGAGCAGTGACAAGGCACACATTCATTCCCGTTTCCTTCTTTCTGTCTCACCACACGCCTGGACTGTGTCAGTTACTAGAGCAGTCCCCAAAACACCACACGCTGACTCATCTCCTGTCTTTTCATACTGTGCCCTTACAGATTTATAAAATAAGATTAGTCTTGCAAGTAAAAACAAAACTAAACTACAAAGTGTAAACTGAGGTCTATAAAAATGATTCTCAGAGGAAATGAATGGCAACCTATTATTTGAAAATATTTAGTAGATAATAATCTATGCTGCCTTCCTCTGCTCTGGGGAGAGTGAATGACCTATTAAGCACTTTGGGACAACATTTTATGATTTTATGATAGTATTTATAACCTACCGTTGCCATAGCAGAAAGAGCATCTGTCTTTAAGTAAGGTCTCCGACACCTGTGACCACTATAGATGGAAATGCTCTTTTAGACACAAAATCAGCACTGCCTAATAGAATATAATATGATCCACAAAAGTGAGCCGCATATGTGATTTAACATTTCCTTGTCGCTACATTTAAACAAACACAGGACATTAATTTTAATAATGTTTTATTCACTCAATATATAAAACTATTATCACTTCACCATGGAATCAATATGAACAATTATTAATGATGTATTTTACTTTTGTATTTTTGGTACTAAGTCTTCCAAATCCAGTGTGTGTTTTATAGTTACAGCATATTTTAATTCATTCACTAAATTTTTTTTTTTTTTTTTTTTTTTTGTGTGGTATGCGGGCCTCCCTCTGTTGTGGCCTCTCCCGTTGCGGAGCACAGGCTCCGGACACGCAGGCTCAGCGGCCATGGCTCACGGGCCCAGCCGCTCCACGGCATGTGGGATCTTCCCGGACCGGGGCACGAACCCGTGTCCCTGCATCGGCAGGCAGACTCTCAACCACTGCGCCACCAG
>NC_041214.2:42720707-42754487 GCF_002837175.3 Physeter macrocephalus
GCTCCACGGCATGTGGGATCCTCCCAGACCGGGGCGCGAACCCGGTTCCCCTGCATCAGCAGGTGGACGCGCAACCACTGCGCCACCAGGGAAGCCCCCATTCACTAAATTTTAAGTGGTTAAAGATAAGTGGGGTTCTACCAAAACAGTAAAGTTTTGTTTAATGGAAAAATATTTCACAGTGTTTCCATTTGGAAGTAAATTTTATTTATTTTATTTTTTCCTTTATGTGTTTTTAAATTTCAGTATAGTTGATTTACAATGGTGTGTTAGTTTCAGGTGTACAGCAGAGTGATTCAGATACATTGATATATATAAATCTATTCTTTTTCAGATTCTTTTCCATTATAGTTTATCATAGGCTAGTTCCCTGTGCTCTACAGTAGGCCCTTATTGGCTGAAAGTAAATGTTAAATTGATTAAAATTAAGTAACATTAAAAATTAAGCTCTTCAGGACTTCCCTGGTGGTGCAGTGGTTAATAATATGCCTGCCAATGCAGGGGACACAGGGTTTGAGCCCTGGTCTGGGAAGACCCCACATGCTGTGGAGCAACTAAGCCCATGCGCCACAACTCCTGAGCCTGCTCTCTAGAGCCTGCGAGCCACAACTACTGAGCCTGTGTGCAATGACTACTGAAGCCTGCGTGCCTAGAGCCCGTGCTCTGCAACAAGAGAAGCCACTGCAATGAGAAGCCCGTGCACCATAACGAAGAGTAGCCCCCTCTCACTGCAACTAGAGAAAGCCCACACGCAGCAACGAAGACCCAACAAAACCAAAAATTAAATAAATAAATAAATGTATTAAAAAAAAATTAAGCTCTTCAAGAAAACAAACTTATTAAGGTTACCAAAGGGGAAAGGAGTGGGAAGGATAAATTAGGAGTTTGGGATTAACATATACAGACTACTATATATAAAATAGATAAATAACAGAGTCCTACTGTATAACACAGGGAACTATATTCAATATTTTGTAATAACCTATAAGGGAAAATAATTTGAAAAAGAATTATATATTCACATGTATATATATACACATATATGTGTATATATAAAACTGAATCACTTTGCTGTGCATCTGAAACAAATATAACATTGTAACCCAACTGTACATCATTAAAAAAAAAAAGAAGAAAGAAAAAAAATTAAGAAAAAAATTAAGCTCTTCATTTGTATAAGTGCTGAGTAGTTACACATGGCTGGTGGCTACTGTATAAACACAGGTATACAACAATCTCATCATCATAGAGGCTTTATTGGACAGTACTGGTCTAAATCCTTAAATCCTTGTATATCTTCCATTGCAGCAGATTGGACATATGTTTAATATTATTAACATTTACAAACAATCTTATGATAGCCTAAGTCTCATGAAATTGAACTGATGATTATGGTTTGTGATTACATTTGTAGTTTCATAATTAGTTCCCTGGGAGCTGGCCTCCCTTCAACTCCAAATATTTTAACTTCATTTAGTGGCCACAGGCTAACTTCCAGCAAAGATTGGCTTCGAAGGTGATGAATTTCTCTATGAAGTGCCTTATGAATTACAAAATCAACGCACCTCCTAGCTTTTTCTGCTCCCAAGGTCACTGTTTCCGACTTGACAAGATACAGTGCAGCCCTTAAGATGCCCATCTGGGTATTGTGTCATAAAATGACATTTGGGTGTGAATTATTAGGACAGAAAAGTTGAGAGGAGAACAGAAATAGTAGCAGGGTTTTAAGGTTAATTTTGAATCTAGGTAGATGAACTAACACTAATGAAAGGTTTCTTCCCCAAAGATGAAACAGTCCCACCCCATACACAGGAGAACTAAGAAGTAATACAGAATAAGATAAAAAATAAGTCAAGAAGCATGAGTAAGTGAATATTGTTCCACTCTTTATTGAGGGGCTGAGAGTTCGTTGGGGCATCCTTTAGCAGTCTGGGCTCATTGGAGCACGGCCCCCCATCTTAAACAAGATCAGGAAGACACTCAGGGAGGAGAGGGTTTTATTTGGGGAAAGCAGTCCTGTCCTGGAAGAGGATGTTTGGATCTGCTACCAAGGAGTGGGAGCTGGGCAATGAAGCCTCGACCCTTGACCCTGGTCTCTGCTGCCCTCTGCGCCCCACTGTGTGCCCATGTTTCTGGGAATTTCAGGCCTTGCATCTCCGGGAGACCGTGGAGAATGTGGGTCCATTGTGGATGGACGCTCATTTTCTAGCTTCTCTTGGCTGAAAGAGCTTTCTAAATCATATGCTCTACATAGCCCGTGTGCCCCAGAACTGTGATCAGGTTTCAGGAAAGCCCTGGTTTCCCTCTGGGCCCCGGGAACTCCTCCAGCCCTGTGCAACGCTGAAATGCATTTTTGACTTTGAGTCTGAGTCATTGAAAACGTACCTAAGCAACAGATGGTGGAAGCTCATTACTTCCTGCGTTTTGACTGAGTTTTGAACAGTCTTGAAGATCTTTATCTTCCCACCAAAGCTGTGGAGGTATGTGAATGTTGCATAGGCATTTTAAAGAAGCCTTGAATTTTACTTAGAGGATTAGATGGGGGAGTTCTGATTCTTCTGCAAAAGGGACTTCCTCGGTTTCCCCTTTAATTCCTCTTCCTATTTAAAGGATGCTGCAGAATGGAATGATTCTAGTAGAATTGGACCCAAGTGGCTATGGCAGGGTGAGCTAACCTAATTCCCACGTTTTACTACCTGGTGGTGATACTTTTGTCACTGCAGACCTGGTTTCTCCTGCTAAGGTTGATGATACAGAGTAGCCATTCTTGGGTGTTCCACATGGTCTGGGGCTTAAGGGATACTGATGGCGTGCTCTCCTCTGGTTGCAGGTGGCTGTGTTACTGCAATGTGCCCCAGTTCTGTGACAGTCTGCCTCGGTACGAGACCGCGCAGGTGTTCGGGAGAACCTTGCTCCGCTCTGTCTTCACCGTGATGAGACGACAGCTCCTGGAGCAGGCGAGGCAGGAAAAAGACAAACTGCCACTCGAGAAACGGACTCTAATCCTCACCCATTTCCCAAAGTAAGGGAGTGCTCTTGTGGGTCTTTGATGCAAGGGCTTGAGACTGATGGATACACAGCAAAGCCTGCCTCAGTGACACGATCAGGAGGGGTAGGAAAGCGGGACTGCATCCTTCTCAGCTCCCTCTGGGAGCCTCCATGGGTACTTTCCAGCCCATCTGAGATGAGCTTGACCCTGTGCGACTGCTCCTTCAGCCTTGCCTCATCCCACCTGAGTCTCATGGGGCGGGGGGTGGGGGGGATGCTTTGTTTTGTATATTCAGCTGCCAGGATGCTAGTGGGGGGTGGGAAAGGTGGCGCAGAAGCAATTTCCATCTTCCCAGAAGTGGTGCAGGAGAAGTCAGGTGGCTGTTTCTTCCATCCCACGTCTCTAGCCATTTCCTTTTTTAAATTTTTTGGCCCACCATGCGGCATGTGGGATCTTAGTTCCCCGACCAGGGATTGAACCCGCACCCCTTGCATTGGAAGCACGGAGTCTTAACCACTGGACCTCCAGGGAAGTCCCATCCAGCCCTTGCTACGATTGGCAGATCAGTCCCGTCTCAGCTAGAATGAACTAGACCCCAAGAGCAGGGCTGGCCGGGAATAGAGAGGCCTCCTTCAGAATGATCTTTGTGCCTATGTACTCAGTTTCTTGTAGAACGTGCATGCTCTTGTGCACCTTGCTTCTCGCACCTGCCAGAACTCCAACGTGTGAATGATCATTTAAATATTTTTCAAATACATGAAACGTGTCAAAGGGATAGGAAGTTGCAGTGCCACGCCATTGGCCTTGGAAATGAATTTTCAGTGCGAAGAACCCAAAATTTAAGCTAAGAGGCTGGGTGCTGGTGAGAGGCTGGGGGTGCAGGTGTCATGGAGCAGTGACAGCAAGACAGGAAGGAGGCAGTTCATTCTGCCTGGAGTAGCACTGGTTTGCGGGGGTGGAAGGTATCATTTGAAAAGGCATTCTAGGTCTGATAGAGTTCTGCCATGGAGGACTGCAAGATAGCAGAGTTTCAGAGAGGAGCCATTGTAGTCTTTGAGCAAAGATTGATGAAATCCTGTTTTATCTGAGAAACTGGATTTTTATTATTATTACTATTTCTGGTTTACCCAATTTGTATCTCAGGAAAGATGATAGTTTTAATTTTTAAAAATAAATGAGGCCCAAAACAACAACAAAAATGGTTTTCTGATGAAAATGGACTGAACAATTTTTTTTTTTTTTTTTTTGCAGTTTAACACAAATCTCAAACGTTAGGTAGAGGATAATTCTAATGAGCTTTAGCTGAATGTCCAATATTTGAACATAAGTCCTAGCCACCTGATTTTCAGCATTTCCTGAAGGCAACCAGCAGATGAGACTGAGGCAGGACATGGGCCCTTTGGTATCCTCCAGGGAGGAAGGTTCAGAAGCACTTAAACCACAGTTTGATGTTGCCCCTCAATGGGTAATGAACTCTGGGCAAGCTCATGTATTTCAGTGGCTGCCTTTTAATTGTTCTAAGCTTCTTTCCATAGAGATTAAAGCAGTTTTCTTATTTCTCTATTACATTTGCCACATAAGTAGCATTTCATGTGTTCAGATTATAGTAGTTGTTCTGTCTCTAAGCCAAGGGACAAAGAGGACCCCTCTCCCCTCCCCCCTCACACCTTTTGTGGTGCTTAAAGAGAAATTTTAATTACCTTGCATAGTAGCAATTTTTTTTTTTCCCATAGCAAACTCATTTTGCTTCTTGCAGATATTTGCTAATTATAGTGTGTTGTTCGTTCAGCCCATAGCTCTGGCATGCTTATGCTGTTCAGCTGAAAAATCAATGCTGCTTTCTTTTTATCTCTGTTACTAATGGTTGGGTAAAACTACCACCCACTTCTCCTTTTAAATCCCTTTGCATTGAATCTGACAACATTTGAGGCTGTTAGGGATTTATACCTGCAGATTTGGCGGCAGAATCTCATATTGAAGCCGGAGGTGCCATTTGGATCTTGGGCACCAGCTCAAGGTGAGGGCTGCAAACTGCTTCTCACACCTGGTGAGGTTGCCGTGTTTCTCAGATGCATCTTCAGAGCTTACATCCTTATCTTCCTGCTCTTCATATGTTGCCCTTTCTTTTGCTTGGCTTTAACGTGTGCCTTTCCCCAACAACACCCCCATCCACCTATTTACACGGTTGTTTTTAAAAATTTTAGTATCTGCATTTCATTCTAAAAGTGATAAATGGACATGTTGATGAAAATTTGATTCACAGGGAACAAAGAAGCAAAAGACCACTATAACCCTACCACTGTGATATACTTTTCATGCTTTTAGATATTTCAATTTTTTCTCCGTGTACTGCATTCTTTTATTCTACATATAATTTTGTATCCTCTGTATATAAAACAAGTGTTTTCTCATAGCATTAGATGAGCCTGTTCTTTATTTTTTTGAAATAACTAAATATATGTGTGTGTATATATAATATCTATATATATTATATAACACACATGATTATTTTCCTAAATTATTAATGGCATTCTTCTTTGGTGAGTCTCTTTAGGGCTTTGTGAAGTGTTCCCATTATATAATTACTGATAAAGAAGGAGCCTGGAAAAGGAAAGGAAATTTACTTCTGTGATAAAGGGCAGTTGGGGAAATCTTGAGGGCTGTGTGAGGTGAAGGCAGGGTCTGCTTAGCAAAAGGGGGAAATGCATTGAGAACCTTCCCTCTTGTCAGCAAGGTCAGAATGTGATCTTAGTAAGGATTTTATCTCCTGTTGCTGTCAGTCTTTCTGTGTTAGATAAGAAGCATACTAAAGTGTTTTAAAGCATACGTTAATGGTGGCTTGCTTGGCAAAAGGCGAGTCATGTCGTTTCTGTAAACCATGAATTACACAACTGAGTGCAGGTAGATGTTCACGCAAATGGTACCTTATTCTTAAATCTTCTGAGTATGAGCAGCAAGTCAGAAGACCCTCAGGACCTTTCCCCGCCTGTCTTCACTTCCAAAAACCCAACCTCTCCCACCCCAGACTTTCTAAAGTCTTGCCGGATTTGATTAATGAGAAGACTAGTGGCACTTTCAGTAATTGTGATGATGATGATGATGTTAATGTAGGTCCTTAATCATTTGTCCATACTTGGTATGTTTCTCAGTTCAAGTTTTAAGGTAACTTGACAACTTTATAAAGGTAACATAACACATGGACTATACATTATCATAGCTTTAGGGGTGGGGGCAGGTCCCCCAAAGCAAATCCATTTATAATTATAAAGACTATAAGTAGTCTTATGTATGTTTTGTTGCCAAATGGATTAGGGAAAATACTTTTTTTAAGGGCTTTTGGATTTCAAAATATCAGAGACAGGATAGTAAGACGTATATACTAGCTAACCTTTATTACATCATTGCAGTGTAAACTTCTTGAGGGCAAGACGTTGTGTTCCCTCTGTCCAGCAGCACCTGGCACAGCACCTGGCATGTGGTGGGCATTCAGTGTTTGTTGAGTGAATGAGAACTTCCTAAGGGGTCATCACCATTTGAAGCATGACATTAGTGTACTCCTCACTACCACCTTCTGCAGGAGTTACTGTTGATATTTCCATTTTATAAAAGTGGAACCAAGGAAGAAGAAAGTTAAGAACTTGTTCCAAGGTCACACAAATAATAAGTGGTGAGCTTGGTAACTGGATTTTAGAACCCAAGCTCTTAGCCATTATTCTATACCCCTCCATGAGAATTAATGTGCCTTAAAAAGAGGCTTTCAGGAAGACATTCCAGTACCAGAAGTATAGAGATTTGTGTTGGTATTTTAATCATAATTCTTCTGTTTTGGGGCACATAAGAACTGTCCAAGGTACTTATCAAAAATCAGTTGCCCAGACCATTCTCCCAGACTCTGATTCAGCAAGCGTAGGTGGGGTTTGGGTATCTATACTCCTACCAAGGTATTCGGGTGATTTCTGTGGGCCCCCAAAACTTGAGATCTGTTTGTTTATAACACGACAGTAAATATAACATAGTAATTAATCACACGTTCTGATCTTGGCCCTGCAATTTACTGGTTGTGGGACTTTGTACCAGTTATTGAGCCTCTCTGTGCCCTAAGTTTTTCCATCTGTAAAATGGGTACAATAATGTATCCTATCTCATAGGGTTGTTAGGAAGATCAAATGAGTTAATATACACCAACTACTTAGAGCAGTGTCTATCCTGTAGTAAGAGCTATGTATGTGTGTGATAAATAAAAATAAAATACGTAACTCATTGGGTTGATGTGAAGATTTCAATAAGAAGTTCTTACCCAGAGAAAACCATAATTCAAAAAGACACATGCACCCCAATGTTCATAGCAGCACTGTTTACAATAGCCAGGACATGGAAGCAACCTAAATGTCCATCAACAGAGGAATAGATAAAGAAGATGTGGTACATATATCCAATGGAATATTACTCAGCCATAAAAAGGAACGAAATTGGGTCATTTGTAGAGTCATGGATGGACCTACAGAGTGTCATACTGAGTGAAGTAAGTCAGAAAGAGAAAAACACATACTGTATATTAATGCATATATGTGGAATCTAGAAAAATGGTATAGAAGATCTTATTTGCAAAGCAGAAATAGAGACACAGAAGTAGAGAACAAATGTATGGATACCAAGGGGGAAAAGGGGGGCTGGTGGGAGGAATTGGGAGATTGGGATTGACACATATACACTATTGATACTATGTGTAAAATAGGTAACTAATGAGAACATACTGTGTAGCACAGGGAACTCTACTTAATGCACTGTGGTGACCTAAATGGGAAGGAAATCCAAAAAAGGGGATCTATGTATATGTATAGCTGATTCATTTTGCTGTACAGTAGAAACTAACATAACATTGTAAAGCAACTATACTCCGATAAAGATTAATTAACAAAAAACAAACAAGTTCTTAGGACAGTGCAGGCACATGGCAAGGATTCCATAAATACTATAGCAGCTTTTGTGATGGAAATGATGGTGACAGTGACCACTTCGTGGAGGGCTGGAATCTGGTTCCGAGATTCCCTGAGGGGAACTGGGTGGAATGCATTTCCACTGAGGCAATGCTCTGTGTAGTCTAGCTCGTATCTACCTACGCAGAGCCCAAAGAGAATACATCTGTAGAAATGCATTCTGTTATTAGAATATACCGGGGGTGCCCAACTAAATCATCACTTGAGTCATAATTGACTAGCATATTTCTAAATTGAAGATGGGATGCTGGTGTTCATGTGATTGCCGTGGGTGGTCAGGGCTTTTGTCCCTCTAGTAATGCATTAGTTTTGATCTCATGCTTGCCTTTACTCTTGTGCCTAGGTTTCTGTCCATGTTAGAAGAAGAAGTTTATAGTCAAAACTCTCCCATCTGGGATCAGGATTTTCTCTCAGCTTCTTCCAGAACCAGCCAGCTAGGAATCCAAACAGGTAAAAAAATATTTTGGGGGGGCATAAATCAGAAAACAACCAGGAAGTGTTTGTTGCAGTTCACTCTGCATTTAGTTGTGTTTTTCATCAAGAATTGAAGACTAGCACCAGCAAAAAAAAGTAGAAGCTCTGGCAAATCTTGCACCTACGTCTCTGTTGGTGAGGAGAGCAGGTGCAAACCAAACAGTTAAAATAACAACAGCTGCTGCCCCTGCTATGGGAGTTTGCTTAGCCCGTGCCTCACAGCTGTACGGGAGGTTTAAATCCAGGCGGCTCAGGTCTGTAGTCAATGCTGGCTCTTTTTTTTTTTTTTTTTTTTTTTGTGGTACGCGGGCCTCTCACTGTTGTGGCCTCTCCCGTTGCGGAGCACAGGCTCCGGACGCGCAGGCTCAGTGGCCATGGCTCACGGGCCCAGCCGCTCCGCGGCATGTGGGATCTTCCCGGACCGGGGCACGAACCCGCGTCCCCTGCATCGGCAGGCAGACTCTCAGCGACTGCGCCACCAGGGAAGCCCAATGCTGGATCTTTTTGAAGACACTTACAGTCTTGGTCAATGGCCACATTTGCCCAGGAATCATGTCTCTGTCTGGTTTCTGAATCTGTGGAGTCTGGTTTGGGCATCAAGTTGCTCTCATGGATAATGGGAGGATGGTGAGTCTCAGGACGTGAAGTGGGTGGGGTCAGGGCGTCAGCTGGAATTGCCTTGGGTCAGCCAGTGGCCTCAGCGAGCATTTTGTGAGGAAGGAAGATGTGTAACTTCTGGAGTCACACTGACCCTAGAAAGAGGGTCTGAATTCCTGCCTTGGATGCTCAGAAAATTTGGAGAAGTTTGGCAAGAGATACCAAAGCAGTAATTTGTATGTGGCCTTGGGGAAAGATAGAATGCAGAATTTTGATGTCGAGTTTTTAGTAGATCTAGTTCAATGTGTAATATGGGGGCTCTTAAGTATTGCCTCTAGCAAATGGTAATTTTATTCTCGCCATTCCCCCACCCCCCAATTTTTTAAATTGAATACATGCAGTGAAAGGCAACCTTTTTAGTATGTGGTTCTGTGAATTTCGGCAGACACACATAGTTAGTTGTATAACTACCACTACCATCAGAACATAGAAAAAAATTATATAGGACAACTGCATCACCCCAGATAACTCCCTTGTACCCCTTCTGTAGTCCATTCAGTGCTCTAACCCCAAGCTTTGGCAACCACTGATTTGTTTTTTGTTTCTGTAGTTTTGCCTTTTCTAGAATGCCATATGAGTGGAATCAGCTTTCTGACTCTGGCTTCTTTCACTCAGCATACTGCATTTGAGAAGGTGATTAAAACATTTTTTTTCCCTCTAGAGCCCAAGTTTGGATGCATATAATTAAACCCTTCCAAGCAGAGTACTTAGGGAATAAGGTATTTTGGTTTGGATCAAACCATCTTTGTGTGGCTTCTTGTTACCAGAAACATCTTTTGTGCTGTTTTTTCACCTTAAGTCATAGAATATAATTTCATGTTTCTCTGGTTCAAAACCTGTAGCGCTCTGGGGCTTTTCTGTGCATGGACAGAACTCTAGACCTGAGTGTCCGCATTTCCTGGACATGCTCTGTGTAGCACCTGGGCATGTGTTCTGTATTTCTCTCTGTCCCCATGTTGTTCACTTTGTCTCTGTCTTTATCTTCCCTAACTTTCAAATGGCATCTCTCCCACAAACTCTTTCCTAATTCTCCCCATGCCTTCTAGTAAGCGCTGGATCTCCTTTCTTCCAAATGTTCGTGGAAGCTTGATAATATCCTATCGCCGGTTGTTTAACTTGGCTGCACCGTGGCATCACCCATGTGATTTAAAATACTACTGATTTCGAATAGTGTTATTTATTTGTGGTATGATTAATTATAGAACTTTATTAATTTGGGATGCTCTCAAGGAAGGAAAGAAAATTTATATTAAAAATTTAGAAAAATTTAAAAAAAAGTTTAGAAACCACCTAAATTTATAGCCTGACTCTTAGTGACTCAGTAAAATATGCCATATAGAGGTTCTTGTTTCAATAAATAGTTAAGAATTGCTTCTATCAGTTTTTGCCAGTAGATGCTTCTGTATGTTTGAAAATAATTTCCTTCTTTCCCACAATTATCTTCTGATTTTCTACAATATTTATGGCACTGGTTTAGATACTGAGAATAGCTATAAATAAAACAAAATGATATATTTTAAGTAAAAAAAAAAATACTACTGATCTCTGAGACCCCTCCCAAGAGGGTGTGATGTAATTGGCCAAGGGCAAGGCCTGGACGTGGCCAAGGACGTGGCCTGGACATCGAGACTTTAAAAGCTCCTCAGGTGACCTGACGTGAAGCAGTCTGAGTCACACAGCACTCACCTCATGCTTCCCTCGCCCCCTTATCTCTGTATGTCTCTGTCTCCTGTGAGTGTGACTCCTGCATGGTCAGAGACCCAGTTTTGCCACGAGAATAGCTGATACTTCCAGTAAGTGCTTGCCCTGAGGTTTGCTTCCTGTCTTTGAGCCTTAGCACAAACCATGAGAAGTTGGTGTGATTATCCCCTTTATGTGGATGAGAAATGAGAGCTCAGAGAGGAGCAACCAGTTGCCCAAAAGCAGAGCTCGTGAGTGATGGGACTGGGCTTCACACTGGGTCTAATTCCTGTCTCTTGCACTGTGTTAAGAGCCAGAGCTCTAACCGCTGCTCTGCACGGCCCCAGTGTGCTTTGCAAATGTGCAGGCAAGCACATGTGGAAGGAATGAGTGAAGAACATGGGCCGGGGACACCAGAGCTATTTGTCAGGGTCACCTTAGTTCTTTTCTGGAGGGACTTCTGGAGAGGACTCCTCTCTGGGTGAAGACTTCCCTTGACCCTCACCTGCTCAAGATGCCTCCAGTCTGTCCCACTTCCATTGTGTTGTCTGTCATCACGTAAGATGGAGAAGGAGGGTCGTCTCTGACCCTCTGGGAATTTCAGATTCATCTCTGTGTCTCAGGTCGTCACCTAGTTCAGCTGGATTGTCAGTATTACCTGCCACCGTCGGAAGCAGGCTGTCTTCTCCTGTTCTGCTGTAATTGCAGTGTGTTCTCTGGGGAAAAAGAAAAGTGTAATCACCTACTTAATTGGCATGTCTGCACATCTATGCAACTGTGATAAATGACATTCATAATGATGGCTCTGAACTTTTGCAAGGTGCTCAGATGTCTTCTGAATCACCAGAGCTTCCCCTTTGTGTAGAATCACTCCAGTGTACTTAGAAATTCAGAAGGCTTGTTTGCTGGGAGGAAAGCCATACAGCCTGGTGCTTTAGTATATTCAGATCCCCCGTTTTTTTCTTTTTCTTCTGGGGGTGGTGGTTTCCTCACCTATGTTTGATTTATTTTTATTTAAAAAAATTTTTTATTGTAATGACCTATATGGAAAAAGGATCTAAAAAAGAGTGGGTATATGTAGATGTATAACTGATTCACTTTGCTGTACACCTGAAACTGACACAACATTGTAAATCAGTATATTCTGATTCTTTACATACCAATTGCTGTTCAGTTAGGATTGCTATGGGTCCATGTCTCTCCGTGGCTCGGTTTACTTACTCCATCACTCTCTTGGCTACGGGGAAAGTCCCCCGTAGACCACACTGTGGCTGCCTTGACACCAAGATGAATGTGTTCTCTGGGCATCTGTCTGCACTGAGAATGTCCGTGTCCCTCATCAGTCTCGCCTCATCAGCTACGGATCAGCAGCACACTAGCAAACAACGTCCTACTTCCTATGATGGCTTTTTTGAAAAAAGGCAAAACAAAAAGGTTTTGTTTGGAAATACTCTGGAACTTACAGGAAAGTTACAAAACTAGGACAAAGCAGTCCTGTGTGCTGTATGTTCTTTGTTTAATTGTTACCATTTGCCATAGTTGCTTCATCATTTCTCCTGTTTCTCTGTCTGTCTCGCTCCATATATATGTGTGCATATATGTATGTTTTTTGTCTTCTAAACTATTTGAAAGTTACAAACTTCATGCCCCTTTACTGACTTCAGTGGGTATCTCTTAAGAGCAAGGACGTTTTCTTATTTAACCGCAGTATAGTTATCAAAGTAAGGGATTTTAACCTTGATACAATATTATTATCTAATCTATGTGCTATTTTCCATTTTGCCCTTCATCTCAGTGATGTGGTTTATAGCAATTTTTGTGTCACATCGGGAGGCACATAACGTTGGCCTCTCCCATTATTGCTGGTGTGCAGTTTGATCACTGGCTTAGGGTGGGGCTTATGAGGTTTCTCCACTGCAGTGTTACCATTTCTCCTTTTGTAATTAAAAAAAAAGTACTTTTGTGGGGAGATACTTTGAGACTATCCTGTCTTTATCAAAATTATATTCATTGGGACTTCCCTGGTGGTGCAGTGGTTAAGAATCCGCCTGCCAATGCAGGGGACACGGGTTCAAGCCCTGGTCTGGGAAGATCCCACGTGCTACGGAGCAACTAAGCCCATGCGCCATAACTACTGAGCCTGCGCTCTGGAGCGCACGAGCCACAACTACTGAGCCCACGTGCCACAACTACTGAAGCCTGTGCATCTAGAGCCCGTGCTCCACAACAAGAGAAGCCACCGCAAAGAGAAGCCCGCACACCGCAACGAAGAGTAGCCCCCGCTCGCCACAACTAGAGAAAGCCCGCATGCAACAACGAAGACCCAGCACAGCCAAAAATAAATAAAAATAAATATAAAAAAAAATTATATTCACAAGGTTTAGACTGTACAGATGATTCTTCCCTGAATCAATTATTGTATACTGGCTGCTTCCCAATGCAGGGGACACGGGTTCAAGCCCTGGTCTGGGAAGATCCCACGTGCTACGGAGCAACTAAGCCCATGCGCCATAACTACTGAGCCTGCGCTCTGGAGCGCACGAGCCACAACTACTGAGCCCACGTGCCACAACTACTGAAGCCTGTGCATCTAGAGCCCGTGCTCCACAACAAGAGAAGCCACCGCAAAGAGAAGCCCGCACACCGCAACGAAGAGTAGCCCCCGCTCGCCACAACTAGAGAAAGCCCGCATGCAACAACGAAGACCCAGCACAGCCAAAAATAAATAAAAATAAATATAAAAAAAAATTATATTCACAAGATTTAGACTGTACAGATGATTCTTCCCTGAATCAATTATTGTATACTGGCTACTTCCCCCGGCCCCTTCCAACTTCCATCATTCCCTTCTTATTTGTTGGCATTCTCCTGTACGAAGAGTTTCACCTTCTCCCCACTTATTTATTTATGCATTTATTATTTTATCAGTTTGGACTCGGGTATCTTTATTCTATCCAATGGTTTATAATCCATCCCTGTCTTTCTTATCATGCTCACGTTGGCCCCATAGTTTTTATTTTAAAGATGACTTCTTTGGGGTGATGGGCAGGAATGGGTTGGCGTCATGTGCACTTGGTTCCTTATTGCTTAAGAAAGAAGTCATTTAATAGCTTCTTTTCCTTTTCCTGGGGGCAGTTATCAATCCACCTCCTGTGGCCGGGACAGTTACCTTCAATTCAAACTCAGCTTCCCTTGAGCAACAGAATGGAGGGAACAACAGTCCTTCCTGTAAAGGTGCTTCGGGGCTTGAGGCAAACCCAGGTAAGCTCTTCGAGGGCATCATAGAGGACTGCGATTTGCCCTAGAAGCTTTATTATCTGAGGAGTGCCAAAGGTAGACTTGGAACAGATTGTACATGTCCAGGATCTCCATGGTTGGAACTCGCTTTGAGCTGTATTGGTTAGTTATTGCTGTGTAACAAACCCACTCAAAATGCAGAGTCTGAAAACTGTAATCTTTTATTATCATAGCTCACTCATCCTGTGTGTTGCCTGGGAGGTGGCTAATCCCCGCTAGTCTCCTTCAGGCTGGGCTTGTATATTTCTCATCATCCTTCTAGGACCATTGGGTTTCTTCTCCTTCCCTTGGGGCAGAATATGTCCTTATTATGGTGGCAGAAGCACCAGAAAGCAAGAAGAAATACACTTCCTTGAAGCCTAAGCTCGGAACTGGTACCCCATCACACCTGCCTCATTTTGTCATCTAAAGCTAATCACGTGGTCAAACTCAGAGTAAAGGGGTGGGGAAATGTACCCTACTCCTTTTATAGGAAGAACTGCAAAATCAAATGGCAGAGCATGGATACAGGAGGGGAAAGAATTTGGCCTTGAATGTAATCTGCCATGTGGGCAAAAACATCTCTTAATCCTAAAGGCATTTTACAGTTACAGGATGTTTTGAAGGTTGCATTTCTGTCCACAGACTTGACCTCAGACAAATCTTGGGCATGACCAAAGTTTGACATTAAGGAAATGACATAAAAGGGGGAGAGGAGAGGATTTTGAATGAAGTACTAAGCATTTAGCATTGGTGCCACCATTGTCTCTCCCACTTCCAAGGGAGACATCACTAATTAATCTGGAAACTCTTTGCCAGTGAGCTTGGATGCAGCCTAAGATGCTTTCTTATCACATCACTATTAGCAATCTATCCAGTTTGGGGCATATTGGGTATAAGCCTCAGCTCCATAATAAATAGTTTACAATGTTAATCTTGGGGAATCTTGGAATTTGAAGGCTTCTTGGTCAAATGACTGAAAATATTCTCACTCACCTCCAATCACAACAAGTAAAAAGTTATGAAAACAAGAACTCAACCAAAACTGTTTAGTAAGTAACATATAATATTTGGAGAAGCATCTTGTATAGATGAGATACTTGACATTGCTCTGCTCCTTTTTAGCTAAAGTTGATGGGAATGCTATATGGAACATGCTTAGTGAGGTTTGCACCTGAGGAATAAATTAGATTTGAACATCTAAAATTAAAAAAAAATTTAATTGTAAAAATAAATGCATTATGACAGAAGGAAAAAAAAGAAATAAAGAAAGACCAAACATGATAGTAGAAGGGACAGAAAGCCACCATGTAATCTAAGGAGGAAGGTGGGAGAGACTTCTCCTTGCCTTTGCCTGGCCTTTCCCAGCATGTAACATATTGAGAGTATACCTACTTCAAAGGCCAGTGGCCCTGCTCACTTTGTGAGGCATCATTTTAAGGCAAAAAAGCATTGTGAGAGATAGTGAGGGTCATTTTGTGATGAAAAAATTAAATTCACCAGGAAAATAAAACAGTTCATGAGTATATTTCAAATATTTAGACATATATACATGACATGCATACGACCACATATATCTATACATACATACATGCAAACATATATGAAAGAGGGAGAATTAACAGAACTGCAAGCAGAAATAATCACTTCAAACCAACCAACAGTTGAAGTCTGGAAGAAACATCTCTGATTCATTCATAGATCAAGCAGACAAAACTGTCAGTAAGGACAGAAGCCCTGCAAACACAATCAACAAGATTAATCTAACGTGTAGAGAGCACTCAAAATCGGAAAAATACACATTCTTTCCAAGAAGACACTTGATTTACAAATAATTGGTCAAGTCTTAGTCCATAAAGCAAGTTTCGAAAAATTTTGACCTTTGATATCATATGGACCATGTTCTCTGACCACAAAGTGATAACTAGACTCACCCCTTAATATGCAAATGAAGAGACACATGCCTTAATAACTCATGTATCAAGTTAAAAAATTATCATGGAAAATAGAAACTATTTAGAGTAGATCTACGGTTAGCAGTTACTGTGAGACCTCCTCCCTTCTCTCTCCTGCGTTCCACTGCGCCCCTCCCCTGGTACATGGAGGGTTGACATCCACACCTGTCAGTGTTATTAGAAAACTAGTTGGATTAGTTGGCATGTGCTTTGTGGTTAAAATAACCCATTGTTTACCCTTTTATTTTGATCATCAAGGAGAAAAGAGGAAAATGAATGACTCTCATGTTTTGGAGGAGGCCAAGAAACCCCGAGTGATGGGAGATATTCCACTGGAATTAATCCACGAGGTCATGTCCACCATCACGGACCCTGCAGCGATGCTTGGGCCAGAGGTCAGCGGGGTAAACCTAGGCAGCCAGCTGGTGGACCCCTTCTACTCTCCGGGCCACTCCAGCTGTTGGGAATGGGGATGGTATTGCCGAGAGAGAGCATGTCATGCTACCCTGGTTTGCATTTTGCCGGTGGTCAGGGTTAGAAAGGCAAGAAAAGCTGATGGAGAGCTGATTCCCCTTGACGACTGTCACATCACGGGGAAACATAATCTCATGCAGTTGAAGGCATTTCTCCTCCTTCAACTTTTTATCTTGAAAAATTTAAACCCTCATAAATGTTGCAAAAAACTCCATGATAAAGATCCAGAGACTCTTTATTTAGATTCACCAATTGTTAACATGCCTCATTTACTTTCCCTCTGTCTCGCTGTCTCTCCTGTGAAGCATTAGGAACCATTTCAGAATTCAATACAGATGTCATAACACTTAACCCCTAACTATATTTGCATGTATCTTCTAAGACTGAGACTGTTCATTCACATTACCTCAATGCAGTTATCACCTCCAGCAAATTTAGCTAGGTTACAGTATTATCTAATGTATGGGTTGGCAGTCTACAGCCTGTGGGCCAAATCCAACCCACTTGCTGGTTTTGTAAATAAAGTTTAATTGAAGTGTATTGTCTGTGTCTGCCTTGCACTACAAAAGCAGATCTGAATTATTAAGATAGGGGAAGTCTGACTGCAAAGCCTAAGATAGTTGTTCCCTGGCCCTTTATAGAAAACTTTGCTTAGACAAAGTTATATTAGACCATTGGCCTAATATACAGCCCATATCCAAATTTCCCATATATCCAAATTCTGTGCATTATAACATTTGCTGCTGTTGTTGGAGGATCAGTCAGGGATCATGCACTGCATTTAGTTCTTATCTCTTCACCTCTTTTTTTTTTTTTTGGTCATGCTGTGTGGCTTCTGGGATCTTAGTTCCCTGACCAGGGATTGAACCTGTGCCCCCAGCAGTGGAAGCATGGAGTCCTAACCACTGGACCACCAGGGACTTCCCGTCTTCACCTCTTTAGTCTCCTTTATTCTAGAACAGTTCCCCAGCCCTCTTTTGGTCTTTTGTGGCAGCACGGTTGTTGCAGAGTCCTGGTCACTGGTTTTGCATAATGTCCCTCTACCTGGATTTGTCTGTTTACCCATGATTAGATTCAAGTAAAGCAATTCTGGTAAAAGTACTGCTGTCAGTCTCATTGTGTCCTATCCAGGGACAAAGCAATTTAAGACATTTCTGACAGCTTCCAGAAAATGAAGAAATGGCTCGGAGATTATTTTGCAAAACATCTTAAAAAATTTT
Source organism: Physeter macrocephalus (assembly GCF_002837175.3). Lineage (NCBI taxonomy): Eukaryota > Metazoa > Chordata > Mammalia > Artiodactyla > Physeteridae > Physeter > Physeter macrocephalus. The sequence goes on from NC_041214.2 coordinate 42,738,430, forward strand.
TTTAGTATGGCTCTGCTAGACAAAGTATCCATTTTTAATTTGTCATGTTTCCTTAGAGGTTTATTTCATGGTAGTGAGGATAATTCAGAGAACCAGAAAGTTGTTAAGAGAGAGATCTTCTTATAAAATTGTTCTTTCCATTTCCTTCTAGATATCCAGACCTGGGGACTTAAGACTGTAGTACCTTTTGTGTACTTGTCTTGGGGATTAGTAACTTCACGGATTAGTTTAGCTCAATTTTTTTCAGCTATAAAATGTGGATGTAGTCACACATTTCAGGATGTGTTGGGTGGATTTATTAGCGTCCTGGAGTTGACTTGTACTGGTGTGCGCAAGGCAACTTACATTTTCAGGAATTTTGTGTGCTGGTTGTTAAATACGTTGGTAGCTTGAAACTGACCACAGTGGCATCCGGGCACCTGGGCACCGCCATAGACCAGTGAAATAAGCACGTGCCGCCAATGGGCTTTTCTCCCTTGGGGAGCTGTTGGTTGAACACTGACCTGCACCCCACGGAGTGCTGACAGAAGGTTGTTCTGCGAGCTGTGGTTGAGAGCGGTCAACGGAGACTCCTGTGCAAAGAAAACCATCTTCCAAGAAGAGGTGCTGACAGTATAAATAAGACTGCCACTATTGGGCCTGTACTGGGATCTGTCATCCCGAGGGTGCTATAATGCTCAGCCAGATGGAGTTCCTAAAAACCAGGGACTGGCAAACTATAGTCCTCAGGCCAGATCCAGTCTGCCTTCTTCCCTTTTAAGTAGTTTTATTGGAATTCTGCTCCACCCATTCATTTATGTGTTGTCTGGGGCAGCTTTCACCGTACAACAGTGTTGGCCAGTTGCCGCAGAGACGTTATGACTTGCCGATCTAAAATAATGAGCTCCCTGGCCCTTTACAGAAAGTTTGGTGACTCCTGATCTACACCAAATCTCTGTGTACACATAGAATACTCTGGTCCCTCAAAATGCTCTCCCTACCTATTTTGTTTTCATAACTTGTGTGTGTTGGTTGGGACCCTGAAAATCCACAAGTGTGTGTCTTATTAGAACTCAGAAGAGAGGCATTGCTATGTCCTATCCCTCCTGTCTCAAGAGAAGAGCTCTGTGTAATGTTTTCCTGTCTCCTGCATCCCAGACCAATTTTCTGTCAGCACACTCAGCCAGGGACGAAGCGGCAAGGCTGGAGGAGCGCAGGGGCGTGATTGAATTTCACGTAGTGGGCAATTCCCTGAACCAGAAGCCCAACAAGAAGATCCTGATTTGGCTGGTGGGGCTGCAGAATGTGTTTTCCCATCAGCTGCCCCGGATGCCAAAGGAGTACATCACACGGCTTGTCTTTGACCCGTAAGTTGTGCTCTGCTCTTCCTTCTCCCTTTTCCCCCTCTTCTTTCTTTCTTTCTTTTTTGTTTTTATTTTTTGGCCATGCCACATGGCGCGTGCGATCTTCGTTCCCCGACCAGGGATTGAACCTGTGCCCCCTGCAGTGGAAGCGCCAAGTCTGAACCACTGGATCACCAGGGATCACCTGTCCCCTTTTTTCCCTTTTAAATGAAAGAGGAACTACTCAGATAGTGAAAGTCAGCCGTAGTCACCCACCGAGTCATGCCGCCTCTCGTCACACTGTGGATACAGAGTGGCATCACGATAATTGCCATGGCTAAAGGCATTCAGATTAATTTTTCAACAGTTCGTCCATGTTTTGTTAATGAGGCTTTATATTTTAAGTTGCTGGTGACCATCCTGTGCTTCATTCATTATACCAATGAAGGAATATATAAATGCTAAGAAGGCATCTCACTTTTTTCACAGTCAAAATATTCTTGATTTTGGTATCTTAACGAGGTACCATTGTTGCCAGGATCTGTAAGCCCTGAGAAGATTATTGGGGTATTAGACAGGTTAACTTTGACAATCCATTACGTTAAAAAAAAAAAAAAAAAGCAAAAAACAAAAAAGTAAACTTCCCTACTTGAATGTATTTTAACACATGGAACCCAGTAGCCTATGTGCATTGTGATCCATGCATGTGACTATTCAGAGTGACGTTTTAGACAGAAGGCCTGATAGGATTCTGGAATGCAGGTTTTAGCAAATTGTACCTGTGGATTTGGTTTTCTTTTCCATATTGTTTCCGTGCTATTTTTGAGTGAGACTAAACTCTTCAGAAACACATACCATGTTTGTCCCTGCCTATGTGTTCTCCCTCTGGACTCCCACTGTGGGTCCGTGGGCATCAGGGGTGGCCCTGTTCCAGCACCAGTCAGCACCTCCCCATGTGCTCTGTTCTTTATCTGTAACCTCAGAGCCTCCTTAGGTGGCTGGCCTTTGTCCTCACGGAAGCTCTGGTGCCATCTCAGGCAGGCAAGCTTGCTCTAAGAAGTCCACAGTAAAGAATGGTCTGGCGAGATGGTGGCCAGATAGAGGAGGTTTCCATGGAAAAATCATGAAGAAACAACCCCCTGCTTTTCCTGGCTGGTTCATGAGGAACACCCCAAACAGTATATTTGTATAACCAAGAGAAGTAAAACTTTGACATAATCTTATTCTTTCAGGAAACACAAAACCCTTGCTTTAATTAAAGACGGCCGTGTTATTGGTGGTATCTGTTTCCGAATGTTCCCATCCCAAGGATTCACAGAGATTGTTTTCTGTGCTGTAACCTCAAATGAGCAAGTCAAGGTAAGAGCGACCCAAGGTCTTAGAAGAAATGCAGAAGGTGGTGCTTCTCACGAAAGCCGCAGAGCTGGGCAGGGTCTCCAGGTCCTGAGAAGGTTCCAAGTGGAGTCCAGGACTTTCCACGGAGCATCCTCTCACTGCGGGTGGATGTGTGTGTGTGTGTGTTTGTGTGTGTGTGTGTGTAGTGTACACGCTTCCTTGTATCCACAGTTAGGCTCTACCGGGCTTTGTTGGACCTGGGCGCAGGGTCTGGGGACACCACACAGCCCCTGGTGCAACTCGGGCAAAGTTTACAGCAAGTGAAGAGATGTTTGAAAACACGTCTCAGTGTTACTGATCATTTCCACGTGCAGACATGTCTACACACACCTGGGGACACTGCACCACCAGAAAGGGTGTGGTGTGATGTGGATTAGGGAGATGATTTAGGTGGCTTACACCTCAGAAAGATTTCTTATGACCTTGTGCCTAATGGGGGACAAGGACTAAAGAAATTCTGTTGGGGAAGTCATGACATATTTGAATAAATTTATGACTGAGTTTCAGAAATATTCATGCAGGTTTGGAATGTGGGTCTTTTTGGAGTGAGTGTGTGTGTGTGTGTATGTGTGTGTGTGTGTATGTGTGTGTGTGTGTGTGTGTGTGTGTGGCTGATTTGCCTTCCCGATTGTCCTTGGCATGGGTCCCTTCCTTCCCAGGAACCAGACTGTCTTATTGATAGTGTGGTTGGCATTGCAGTCTGACTGGAATAAATCAGATTCTCAGTTGTCAGAAAAATTTAGATTGCGTTGTGTCCTCCTCTGCTGCTTTTGTGAAAGTGTAACCAGAAATGTGTCTTCAGGCTATAATTCATTTGGTACTTTGGGAGCCCTAAAATCATGCAAAAATATGGCAATTGGTGGAAAGATAAGTAGCTCAGGATTTGATGGCTGCTGAGAAAACTTATTGGCAGGTCTAAGGCAACGTTGTCCAGTGATATGTAATGCAATGTGCAAACGTGAGCCATGTATGTGATTTTGAATTTTCTAGTAGCTACATTAAAAAAAAAGAAAATAGGCAAAAATAATTCTAAAAAAATATACTTTATTTTACTCAGTATATCCAAAGTGTTATCATTGCGACAGGTACTCAGCGTCCAAGAATTATTGAGACATTTTACATTCTTTGATTTGTACTAAGTCTCAGAAATCAAGAGTGTATTCCGCACTCACACCTGTGTCAGTTTGGACTAGCCACATTTCAGGTGCTCACTGGGCTTGGACAGTGCGGGCCTAAGGACATTGTTGCCTTCTTCAGCTACAATGAAGCAATGCCAGTTACAGAAACCAAAAATGGATCTCTGGAAGAAATCCTGCGCTGCCTGCCGGCTGAAACCAGGGCCATGGGTGCTTTTGGCTTCATTAACAGCTCTCCTCTGTGTAATGGTCATGGTGCCAATTACAGCTGCTGTGGTTTCCTCTCACAAAGCACAAATGGGGCTTTTGTCTTTGACTCACAACACTCAGCATCCAAGGGCAGACAAAATTCATCAGTATCAAATTCATCATTCTGACTGGAGAAGGTGAGGTCCCACATTACCTGAAACCGATCTCTGGCTCTTTTTCAAGGAACTTTGACTCTGTGTCTTTAGATGATACGGCTGCTCTGCTTATCACAGGTTTATTTCCCCCTAGCCAAAGTGAGAAACAGTAAGTGTCCAGAATTTAGGAACTTACTTAAAAGAAAAATTTGGTTTGGCTTTTCATAGGGAGAGGAGCTGGAAAATATGTCCTTGGTTTATAATTTCAGAAGAAGATTGCCTAATTTTTGTTTGCAAAGAAAGCTACACCAAGCAGCTTGTTTGGAAAGGTTGGTTAAGGTTGCCTTGGACACTTGTAGGATACCAGAGGGAAACTAAAGCTGTTTAATATGAATTGGATGCTTTGTCTTATTACTTCCCAGAAAGGCAGTGTATATTTTTTCCCCAAACCATGTAATTTTCTAAAGACTTGAAGGAAGGTGGCCAAACATCACAAACTGAGTAGGAAAAACTAAAAGAAAAGCCACCTTTTGTAAGTGACTTAACTGGTTTTAGAAAATGAAGATTAATCTTTCAAAACTGGATAGAATGGATGCATCTGATGGAAGTCAATTCTGGTAGCACTTATTTGTGAAAACAGAAAGTTCGTAAGTGGAGGTTTACAATTTTGATTTGAGATATTAAAAATCTTGGCTAAATGATACTTTAAAATTTGCACGCACTCATTTTGGAGACTAAGCTTATATATAAATTCCTGTGAATGCTTTAAATAAGATTTGTATATGAATTTATCTTGCTCAAAACACATGCAAGATAACATTTGAGAATTTACTTAAAGCTCCTCACCTGGTTTTAGAATAGCTTATCTAAGAACTATTTGGGTTTGACATTATATGCAACTTTAAAGTTACATGGCTAATACTTATTTACCATAGTAAGTATTTAAATAAACACTGAAGTTACCAGGTGGATTTGGAAATGAATCCTTTTGGTGATAGTTGAAAATAAAGGCATACAAAGAAGGGAAATAGTTCTGGGGTGAAAAATCTAAACATTTGCATATAATAGCTTAACACTGTTAGTGCCTCTTTAACCAAGGAAATACACAGAGAGGATTCAAGTTAAAAGGCACAGTCCCTACTCACAAGCAGTTGGAATCTGGAAAATTTCTTTGGAGAAATGACAGATTAGTGGCTGTTGATGAAGAATATCATATGCAGGTTTTGAGAAGCTCTTTTCAAAAGAACCATTATTATTATTCTTGAGTAAAATCCTTGGATTGTGGGTGAAGGGGAGAAAATGTATAGTTCTATTATTAGCTCCTAACAAGATGGTGTATACAGTGAAAGCCTAACTCTTTTCCATCAACCACATCTAGGTTAAACTCACATCTAGGTTAAAGTGAGTTTCATCAGAGGACACATTTCTTACTGATTTCCAGATATTACTATTCTTGTGCACGTGCAGTAGCCAACCCTTCCCTTTTCTCCAGTTTTTTCCCCCCACTTTTCTTTAAAAATAATATTTAATTACATAGGTCATGCACAGATACATTTTCAGAGAAAGCAAAAATCCCATCCCCCCTTCCCCCTGCCGTCCAGCCATTGTCAGCCTGGTGTATATCCTTCTAGGTGCTTCTCTATATTATGTACATGGACATGTACCTGTCTGTGTGGTGTGTTGTTGTTTACATAACTAGAATTCATACTGTACATAATTGAAAAAAACCTTTCCATTATATCTTAGGGATCTTTCAACTTTAGTACATAAACATGGTTATTTAAATTTATATTTAGATCAATTAAAATTAAATAAAATTTAAAATTCAGTTCCTTAGTCACTCAAGTCCTTGGTAGCTGCATGTTAGTCACATGGCTACCATATTGGATAGCATAGATGAAGAATATCTCCATCATTACAGAAATCCCTATTGGACAGTGCTAATACGGAACTACTTTATTCTTTTTATATAGATTTGCCTAATGTAGACGGGCCATAATTTATGTAACTGTTCCCTATGGAAGACATTCATTTTTATTTCCAGTTATTTTCTATCACTAACAGTGCTCTGTTTGGAAATGATTTCTAGATGCTGAAAAGTGGCATCGCTGTAGGAATGACTATGGCCAGAGTCTCAATTTAAAAAATTATTTCCAGATCACCCTTCTCAGTGGGTTTACCAATTTACACTTTCACCAGTGGTGCTGGAGAGTACCATTTCCCTGGGTATTGTCAACCTTAAAGAAATTTGCATATTGCTGAGTGAAATATTGCATCTCATGATGGAGTGCTCTGATTACTATTGGGATCAAACATCTTTTTTTTTTAATTTCTTGGTTATATTTATTGCTTGTTCCTTTGATGATTTATCTTTTTTTGTATTGATCCTATTGAAGGTATTATTTATGCATTTATAATATCTTATATATCTATACCATCCCATTTTGTCATTTTGTTTATGGTATCTTAAATTGCTCATGAAATCTATAAAAGAAGTTTTAAACTTTGAAGTAGTCTACTTAATAATCAGTCCTTTATGCTTTCACATTTTATATTTTCTTTAAGAAGCCTTTCTATATCCCTAGGTTATAAACCCACTTTCCTGTATCTTTTTTTTTTTTAATTTTATTTTTTTTTAATTTATTTTTGGCTGCGTTGGGTCTTCGTTGCTGTGTGCAGGCTTTCTCTAGTCGTGGCGAGCGGGGACTACTCTTCGCTGCGGTGCACAGGCTTCTCATTGTGGTGGCTTCTCTTGTTGCGGAGCACGGGCTCTAGGTGCACAGGCTTCAGTAGTTGTGGCGTGCGGGCTCTAGAGCACAGGCTCGGTAGTTGTGGCACACGGGCTTAGTGGCTCCGCGGCATGTGGGATCTTCCCGGACCAGGGCTCCAACCCGTGTCCCCTGCATTGGCAGGCGGATTCTTAACCACTGCGCCACCAGGGAAACCCCTCCTGTATCTTTTTATAATACTTCTGTATAGGTTTATTTTTCCTTACATTTAGATTTCCAGTCCGTCTTCTTACCACTTGACAAAACTTCTTTAAGGCTTAGCTTACACATCTTCTTTTCCTTCTCCCTCTTAAATATCTTATAGCCTTTTTCTCTATTGTAGGTACAAGTACATCACTCTGTACCAGTGCTGTGCAATAAAAATACATCTGTGAGCCTCAAATGCAAGCCACATGTGTAATTTAAAAATCTCCAATAGTCGTATTAAAAAAAAAAGTAAAACGAAACAGGTGAAATTAATTTTGATATTTTCTGTTTAACCTAATGTGTCCAAAATACTGCCATTTCAACACGTAATAAGTTTAAAAGTCATTAATGAGAGTTTTTTCCCCTGGTGTGTATTTTACACTTGTATGTCTCATTTGGACTTGTCACATTTTCATCGCTCAAAACTTACACATTGCTAGTGGCTACCATATTGAACAGCCAGTTGTATACGTAATTATGAATTCTATATGTCTATCTTCCCCATTTTACTATCTTCTCAAGAAGAGAGAGATTTCATTCGTCTTTTTATCCAAGTTTTATTCAAACTCACAATATGTCAGTGTTGTGATATGTTTGGGAAAAGCTAACATGTCCATGGGTAATATCAATGGAAGAATAATTTCCAGAATAGGGAGATGGTAATACTCTTCTCCTATGTACTGGACAGACTGTCCCCTGAATATTATTATGCTTGGTCTTGGGATCCATGCTTTAGAAGGGTATTGTTATACAGCTGCGGTCCCCAACCTTTTTGGCACCAGGGACCAGTTTCATGGAAGACAAGTTTTCCACGGACCGTGGGAGGGGTGGGGGGAATGTTCAGGCGGTAATGTGAGTGATGGGGAGGGATGGGGAGCGGCAGATGAAGCTTCGCTTTCTCTCCTGCCGCTCACCTCCTGCTGTGCGGCCCAGTTCCTAACAGGCCGCGGACAGGTACCAGTCTGCGGCCCAGGGGTTGGAGATCCCTGTTATACAAGAGAAAACCCTGAAAAGTGTGACTAGATTGAGAAAGGGTCTTACTATCATGCCATATGAAGAACAACTGAAGCTTGGCTTAGTACCTGGGAGGTAGGAATGGGCATGGGTGAGGGAGGATAATTTTCAAGGGTTTGGAGAGTTGTTAAAAGCAGGGACCAGTCTTTGTTATTCTAGGAGTAGAACTAAGGTCAATAGGTAGAGGAACAAGGGGTCAGCTCTCAGGTGAACATAGGAAGAACTTCCCAACCATAACATTGGCTGAAAATTAATTGGTCTAAGGACTGAGCGAGCACCCTAAACTGGAGGTGTTCTAGCAGCTCACCTTTCCAAGGTAGATGGCAGGAGACTTCTAGTGTCACATGGGATAGAATTAGACCAGACGACTTCCAAAGATCCTTCTTCCCTGTGGATCTCTAGTTCCATGATAACATACCTATGAGCATGTTTGAGTTCTTTAGAAAAGTGTGTCACGAAATTCTAAAATATTGATGTGAAGATATTTCTATCTGGAGGCTTGGGTTTACTTTCATCTTCTTTTTATGAGATTCTAAAACCATCCCTTTAAATTTATAGATTTTTCTTTAAGATTGTACATCACCAAGAAACCTGGTACTTACTTTTTTTTTTCATATTTCAATCATTAATTTATTTAACATTGTTCACTATTTTTAGTTACTTCCTAATGTCTTCTGGCTCGCTTAGAGGTTCGGGGCTTCTCAGACTTCGCTTGGAAAGGTCTGATAAGACCAAGTTGAAAACCCTTTGTATGTGATGATACAGTTTTTTGGAAGGACTGTTGATTTGTTGTATGCAGGAAACACCTGGATTAGTTAATATTCTAGTAGAGATTAGCCCTTCTCATTTACATTGCTCTTTTCATCTCAGGTAGCAGAAATTCATAGTCAGTATTTATTCCAAAAACCTCTTTATTAATATTCAATGTGTAATCTCTAGGACTGAATAAGCAGCTTGTAGCCTTGGTGTGTTCTTTTCGAAGAGCCAGAAACTTGTATTTTCAAAAGATGATTGTATCTCCATTCAAGGATTTTGAATTTGTTTGGTTTTACAGCTCATTTTCAAAGTTCAGAAATGCAAGAAGGGTGTTAGTGTTATACTGGCAATACATACTCCTAAATTTGCCACTATTTCCTAGTGAAAATATGGGACTTTCTTTTCTCCAGAACCTAATATATTTGTCTGCATACTGACTTGCCCACAGGGCTATGGAACACACCTGATGAACCATTTGAAGGAATATCACATAAAACATGACATCCTGAACTTTCTCACCTATGCAGATGAATATGCAATTGGATATTTCAAGAAGCAGGTGGGTTTTTTCACGTGCAACCCTGTTCTGTCATTCCTTTTCTTAATATGCACTCAGGTAGCTTTCATGCAAATAAGTACCCACCCTCCGCCCCCAACTGTTTTCTGCTTATAAGAGGGGCATCCATTTATTTTGCAAGCCTTAAGTCAGAGGTAAGCTTCAGTCTGGACTAGAGGGTATGATCAACACATTGTAAGTACTAAATAAATGTTTGTTGAGTGAATGAATGAACGTCATCTATAAGTGAAGTGTAATGTTACATCCTGACATTCTAAAATGTGCTATCCCCAGGCTAAGGAGAAATTCCCATTGCTGGGGGACTAGAGTTCTCCATGAATGAGAGGAATAGATTCAGTCTCTGGAAGACCTTCATTTATGACAGCAGAGAGGAAATTCTCATGTTTACAAAGGGCTCCAGACAATCCTGGTCCAAGAGCACACAGGCGGCTGGGAGCTTGACTGCATCTTAGTTCTTTCTGTCAGAAGTTTCCATCTCGGCACTCTGAGGATTATACTTTGCAACATATTTTTTAATAGTGCTTTGTAATTCTAAATTCCTAAACATTTTCCATTTACTTTTCTGATGACAAAAGTAATGTATATTTACTGTAGAAATTTTGGAAAATGAAATGAAGCACAAAGAAAAAAAGAAAAATTGCTTGTAATTCTACCATCCAGAGAAATTTACTGTTAATGTTTTGAGAGATACCCTTCTAATATTTTTTCTCTGTGTTTGTCTGTATATAAATACAAAAATTGGCTCATTATTGCATGTAATTTAATCACATTTTTAACTTAATATAGTCTAATTTTTCAAATATGATTTTTGATGCTTCTCTGAAATTTTGTTGTATAAATGGAGAATAATTTATTAAACCAATACCACATTTGGGGGACATTTAGGGTTTTTTTTTTTAAGTAAGTGTCCATGTGTGAATGTGCGCTTCCAGAAGTATTTAAGGTTTTGTTATGCACTGCCAAATAATTTCTCCTCTTGTCAGCAGTGTATAAGGGAGCTCAGGAAACAAGTTCATTATTGAAAAAAATATATTTTTTTACCCCTTTCCTAGGTGACAAATTGTGCATGTTTGCATTTATTTGATTATTGTGAAGTTTGACTTGTTTTTCCTTGTTCATTGACCCTTTGTATTTCTTCTTTTTTTGAATTGCCAATTCATTGCATTTTGCCTCTTCTTCCATTAAAATATTTATTTTTATATTGATCTATGAGAACTCATATATATAAAGATAGTAACCTTTTATTTTATGATTTTTCTCCCGTTTGTCATTTGTTTTTCCACATTGCTTATGGATTTTTTTTAAATGTACAGAATTTTAAAGATTTTATTACATAAAATCTATTAACCTCGTTTTAAAATACAAGTCCTTATTTGACTAGAAAGCTTTCACTCCTCTGATGTCAGACAAGTAACCTCCTATTTATTTTCTCCTCATTCTTTAGGATGCCTTTGTGACTTTCGTAATAAAACTCACTAGAGAGAATTCAGTGGGTTTGTTTTACTGGGGGCTGGAGTGTCAGCTTTCCTAGGCAGTAACGACATTGTAGAGATGAAATCTCAGGCCTGTTTCTTAAATGACTTGTCTGTGGTCCTCTTTGAGGCTGATGTCAATAACTGCTTGGAAAAATAAGTTTTTGCTGAAAGAGGAGGCAGGAAATTTAAAGTCCAAGTAATTTTCTGCAAAAATTTGAAATAGGCACCATAAAGAAAGTCGTTATAGATATATGACTATACGCCCTGTATAACTATATTATTACAGCTTAAAGTATGTAAATGAATATACTGCAAAGCATTAATATCACTGAAACAACCACTGTCGTGATGGTCTGGAAGTTTTTCTGTTTTTTAATAAATTTATTTATTTTATTTTATTTTTGGCTACGTTGGGTCTTCGTTGCTGTGCATGGGCTTTCTCTAGCTGCGGGGAGCGGGGGTACTCTTTGTTGTGGTACGTGGGCTTCTCATTGCCGTGGCTTTTCTTGTTGTGGAGCACGGGCTCTAGGCATGCGGGCTTAGTAGTTGTGGCACACCGGCTCTAGTCATGTGGGCTCAGTAGTTGTGGCTCGCGAGCTCTAGAGCGCAGGCTCAGTAGTTGTGGCGCACGGGCTTAGTTGCTCCGTGACATGTGGGATCTTCCTGGACCAGGGCTGGAACCCGTGTCCCCTGCATTGGCAGTCATATTCTTAACCACTGCGCCACCAGGGAAGCCCGTCTGGAATTTTTTTTCCTGTCAAGTAGGTGTTTCATTTCTTCAACATCAAGGTTCTTATTGCTATATTTTTGGACAAATTTTGCTTTCAGAATTTAGATCAATGTTAGTTATTGATTTGTGGAGCATCCTAGAGGCCCCCTGTCTACTTTGGGAGAAATTGTGCAGTTTAATGCAAAATTAAACCTTATTTTTACTTAATAGCCATTTTTGTTAAAGACTTTTTCATATTATTTGTGTTTTACTAGGTTTATATTTTATGTTGAATTGCTTCCTATTTGCACAGTTGATTTTTGATGTTTCTGAACTTCTTGGAAGGGTTTCACGTTAATCCTTCCCAGGATAATAGGATGAGAGCTTGGACCTGTGCTGGGCACCAAGACAGGCCTAGCACATAGTTAGCACTCAGAGAGGATGTTTGATGCACAGGCCTGTATAAATGAAATTATTGACTTTGCAGGGTTTCTCCAAAGAAATTAAAATCCCTAAAACCAAATATGTTGGCTACATCAAGGATTATGAGGGAGCCACTTTAATGGGATGTGAGCTAAATCCACAGATCCCATACACGGAATTTTCTGTCATCATTAGGAAGCAGAAGGAGGTAAGTACGTGACTGACCCGGGTTCCTCTTTTGGGGTGAAGTGTGCAGCCCTGGGCTCTGTGGGTGTGGGTCTGCTGGGTACCATAGCCTCGGTTTGCTCTGTTTTGTCTGCATTCCTTGTTTGAAGGTATCCTTTATCTCCTCTCTAAATCAGCACTTCTAAGGGGGTCAGTACCTGTTAAATTGGTGTAAAATACAAAACCTGTAAAATATGATAGTAAATCTTAATTTCACCTTCAAGGCCTCTTACATGCTGGCCTCATGCATCCTTCTCAAACCCACCTCTTTATTTCCCTTTCTAAACTAATTTCCAAAGGCTGTTACTGATGCTTTAACCCTCTTGCTTGGTATCTTCATCCTTTACGCACTTCCTCTCCCAATGTGTGTATACACACACACACACACACACACACACACACACAGATGGGACCACTTCCGCCTGTTTTCCATTCCTCTTCGAACTTCTTAAGCACTAGTTTGATCCACTCATTTGAATTTCAGTTAGTCATTACCTTCCATATTTATCTTAGTTTGTATTCACCTCTCCTGCATTGCAAGTTCTGAAGGCTTATACTTCCAGATAGTAAGTGATTTGTTATCTGGAGAGGACTCTTTTTTTTTTTGGCCGCACTGTATGGCATGCGGGATCTTAGTTCCCCGACTAGGGATCGAACCCACGCCCCCTGCAGTAGAAGCGCGGAGACTTAACTACTGGACTGCCAAGGGAAGTACCAAGTGATTTGGTATCCGATGCTGGGGTGAAGTCTTTTATGCATATGAACTAAAAGAGAAGCAGTAAAGGGAAACGTTGCTAGATTTGACTACATAGTAATTTTTACATTTCTCTAAGTCAGGGAAAAGAAACATACAGAGATCATAATTAGGGGAGTGTAACAGAAGCCGTTCATTAAATGAATGAACTTTATGTGTTAAGCCCAGGATCATCCCCTTGGTCCCCCTAGTTCTTGGAGTTCAAAAACTGGGAATTTGCACCTGGGACACCCCACATCAGTCCCACTTTATACTTCTGTTATTCGTTCGAGTGTACTTTTCTCTAGCGAGTAACAAAAAAGACCTCTGCGTTAAACCTATCTTTGTTTTCTGGTTTCTGGTCATTTCCCTGATCCCAGTTCCTACTTAGTTGTCAGATGTCACTGACATAACAGATGTAAAGCTCCTTACGCAGTGTCTGGTGTATAGTAGGTGCTCAGTAAGTATTTCCCTTTTACTTAAAGTAGTTCAGAGTTGTTCTTATGCTTCCCGTGGAAGTGAGCAAAAGGCTTTTATTAAATTAGAAAATAAAAACAACCTCTGTTGTTTCTTGGTCAGTGACGTCAGCCTAAGACAGAATTCCACATAGGGTGCTTGGAGAGTTAATAAAAGCGCAGCAGGCTCCTCTCCCTGTTCTCCGCTGGGCTTACTGAGCAGGTCTGAATTCGCAGCCCATTGTGCAGCAGTCAGAGGCTGCCAGCCGAGGGCAGCCATCCTCATGCTGTCCCCTGTCACCGTGCTCCTTCATCCTCCTCCAGCTCGTCTCCGCAGTAGAAGCCAAGAGCAGGATCCCCCCGGCGGGGTTTGCGAATTCAGAGTCCAGATCAGCGGGCCCTTCCTGCATGCAGGGGAAGCCCTCTGCGCAGAGCTATTTTAGATGGCAGCAAAGCCTCAGCTTTTGAGAAGACACTGCCCCATCCCCTTCCCCTTTCTCTCCCCTTGGATTCCTCCCCTGCCACCTCCCTCTCAGCCTCCAGCCTTCCCTAACAGGCGCACCACTGAATGCATGAGAGATCGGAGGTCGCCCTAAGAAGGTATTTGGATTCACATAATATCTTCTTCCACAGAATTCCGGTGATTTTTACAAGTGTCATTTATTCCAACTCTGGAAACCCCCTTGGGGAAGGTAGGGATGAAGAGTGGGAAGGAACAAACTGTAGGGAGATGGAGGGTCTTCCCCGCCGTGGAAGCGTACAGAGCAGTCACTTGTGGTTGTGGTTAGCTGGGGTGGAGAGAGAACCAGTGCAGCTGCACAGGTGGAGCGGCGGGTGGGAGCTGAGTGCTGTGGGGAGTGAGGACTCCAAGGCAGGGTGGGATGCAGCGGCCCTAGCATCATCTCGCATCTTCGGAGGTGGCGTCATGGGACACGTGTCTAGAATGGGGTGGCCTGGAAGGGAATCAAGCATGAGCAGAGATTCAGAGTCCAACGTAAGTGGATTCACGGGTATCTGCACACCGGGGACCATAGGCGTGTGGGTGATGAAGGCCACTATTTGAGAAAGAGTGAACAGGCCGTGAGCAGGCGGGACTGAGTGTGGGTGTGTCTGGGGGGGCTGGGAAGTGGGGGTAATTCTGAAATCTCAGTTCACATGTGAGGCTACGTGAGATGGGGCTTGGAGGGGCCAAAGTAAGAGTGAGGAAAAGCAATGGGATCTTTGTAGGAAGACATGCTAAAACTTGGTGAAATATTAAAGATGGAGGAGTTCCCCCCAGTTTTCTGTTTGGGAAGACTAACACCAACAGCAGTGGAACGAGAGACGGATTTGAGTAGAGAAAGATGACAACATGGTGATGAAGTGAAGACATTTTCTAGGGAGGTGAAGATAAGAGACTGGAACGGAAGTGAAATGTCTTCTTTCTCCAAAGTGACCCTCAGAGGCGCAGAGAGGCTGCGAAGCCCCCTGCGCCCCACCTCCATTACCAGTCACCTCAAGGTGCTACCTGAGGGTATGGAAGCCACCTGCTAGGCTGTCACATTTGAGGGCGTCCTTGGTGAAGAGAAAAAACTTTCAAAATTATATTTGAAATTATATTTTCTGAAGGCCTTCATATAAGAAATTGTCATTGGGATTCTTTGTCTAGAATGGGGTGGCCTGGAAGGGAATCAAGCATGAGCAGAGATTCAGAGTCCAACATAAGTGGATTCATGGGTATCTGCACACCTGGGACCATAGGCGTGTGGGTGATGAAGGCCACTATTTGAGAAAGAGAACCACATTTTCTTTATCCATTCATCTGTCAATGGACATTTAGGTTGTTTCCAGGGATTCTTTTTTAAAAAGACTTGGACTTACAAATAAATGCAGAGCATCGTTTTAGATCTGCTCTGTCCCAGGTGGTAGCCACTGGCCACATGTGGCTATTGGGTGCTTGCCACATGGCCAGTCAAAACTGAGATGTGCTGTAAGTATAAAATACACTCTGATTTTGAAGACCTAGTGTGAATAAAAACATGTAAAATATCTCATAATTTTTTTCTCTTGAGCATATGCTGCAATGATAATATTTTAGATATATTGGATTAAATAAAAATATATTGTTAAAATTTCACCTGTTTCTTTTTCCTTTTTTTTCTTTTTTTTAAAGTAGTTACTGGAAAATTTTAAACTACATGAGTGGTTTACATGAATCTTCTATTGGACAGCCCTGAGTAGATTTATCAGGAATATATTTTGCCAGTCCCATTCATTTTATGAAGTCCTATGTTTAATTGTTAAGATTATGCATTCATGCTATGGCATTTACCAGCCTTATGTCTGAGATCAAGCAGTTAGGAACTAGAATTTTTCTGTTTTCCTTTGTGAATTCGATTAATGACTGCTACTGTTTTGTGTTTTCCAAAATACAGTTATGGTATGGTTAATCTCAAGATGGTGATTTTTGAGGGCTATTTTATTTTATTTTTTCCTTTTCTTTTTTTTTTTTTTTTTTTTTTTTTTTTGCGGTACGCGGG